>NC_060173.1:73193852-73461352 GCF_021184085.1 Oncorhynchus gorbuscha
AATACTGTACCCCCACGCAAATCTCCATCTCAGACTCCATTATTCAATTTGATTTTTCTAATGACCAATAACTGGTTGGAATTAGATTGCCAAGACCAATTTCACTTCAGTATGAGCAGACTTCTCCATGTCTTTAGGAGTCTCTGTTACAAGCTCGGGGTGCCAGCTGGATATTCGGATCTTACTAAGTGTCCCATAGAGACGGAGCAGAAATGAATACCCCTCATCATTCTCAGTGATGTAAGGATTTTTCTTTTAAAGGTTGAAAATTCAACACTGTAGCTACGTTTAGTTTTGCAACATTCCCATATGCAAGACAATGCAATAAGAGGATACCATTATTCAAACACGGGACAGAAGTAATAGTTGAGGGCAGAAAATAAACAGTACTGTATGATACCTCATAGGGATGCTTAGTCATCTGGCAAAACAGACATGGCTAAAATGTTGTCAGGTACCTCGCTCAAGAGGGTGTAATGCAGTATCAATCACTTCCCCGCATTTGTGGACTTGGCGTATGCCTTAAAGATTACACACCAGGGCTGTGGTGTAAATTATTATGTATTTATTTATTTTCACTTTTTTTTTTTTTTAACTATGCAAGTCAGTTAAGAACAATTTCTTATTTACAATGAAGGCCTACCAAAAGGCAAAAGGCCTCCTGCGGGGACGGGGGCTGGGATTCAAAAATAATCATAAATACAATAGAAAAATTACACAAAACACACATCACAAGCGAAACAACACAACACTATATAAAGAGAGATCTAGACAACAACATAGCAAGGCAGCAACACATGACAACACAGCATGGTAGCAACACAAAACATGGTACAAACATGATTGGGCACAGACAACAGCACAAAGGGCAAGAAGGTAGAGGCAACAATACATCACAGAAAGCAGCCACAACTGTCAGTAAGAGTGTCTATGATTGAGTCTTTGATTGAAGAGATCGAGATACAACTGTCCAGTTTGAGTGTTTGTTGCAGCTCGTTCCAGTCGCTAGCTGCAGCGAACTAAAAAGAGGACCGACCCAGGGATGTGTGTGCTTTAGGGACCTTTAACAGAATGTGAATGGCAGAATGGGTGCTGTACGTGGAGGATGAGGGCTGCAGTAGATCTCTCAAATAAGGGGAGTGAGGCCTAAGAGGTTTTTATAAATAAGCATCAACCAGTGGGTCTTGCGACGGGTACACAGAGATGACCAGTTTACAGAGGAGTATAGAGTGCAGTGATGTGTCCTATAAGGAGCATTGGAGAAAAACCAGACGGCCAAATAGTAAAGAACATCTAGCAGCTCGAGAGCACCCTTACCTGCCAATTTATAAATTATGTCTCCGTAATCTAGCATGGGTAGGATTGTCATCTGAATCAGGGTTAGTTTGGCAGCTGGGACGAAAGAGGATAAATTACAATAGAGGAAACCAAGTCTAGATGTAACTTTAGCCTGCAGCTTTGATATGTGCTGAGAGAAGGACAGTGCACTGTCTAGCCATACTCCCAAGTACTTGTATGAGGTGACTACCTCAAGCTCTAAGCCCTCAAGAGGTAGTAAACCCACTTGTGGGGAGAGGGGCATTCTTCTTCCCAAACCACATTACATTTGTTTTGGAGGTGTTCAGAACAAGGTTAAGGGTAGAGAAAGCTTGTTGGACAGGAAGAAAGCTTTGCTGTAGAACATGTATATTCAGATGATACAGTATAAAACTGTATTATCTGCTTATAAATGGATGAGAGAGCTTCCTACTGCCGGAGCCATGTTGTTGATGTAAATTGAGAAGAGCGTGGGGCCTAGGTTAGAGCCTTGGGGTACTCCCTGGGTGACAGGCGGAGGCTGAGACAGCAGATTTTTTGACGTTATATACTGCAATCTTTGAGAGAGGTAGATAGCAAACCAGGCCAAAGACCTCTCTGAGACACCAAGCCGGCCCACAAGAATGGAATGGTCTACCATATCAAAAGCTTTGCCGAGTCAATACAAATAGCAGCACGATATTGCTTAGAATCAAGGGCAATTGTAACCTTGAGGACTTTTAAGGCTGCAGTGACACATCCATAACCTGAACAGAAACCAGATTGCATACCAGAAAGAATAGTATAGACATAAAGAAAGCCAGTCAGTCAGTTGATTATTGACCATTTTTCCAACCCTTTTGATAAACAGGGCAAAATAGAAACAGGCCTATAACAGTTAGGATCAGCTTGATCGCTCCCTTTAAATAAATGAAGAAATGTGGCTGCCTTCCAAGCAATGTGAACCTCCCCAGAAAGGAGAGACAGGTTAAAAAGGTTGGAAATAGGCTTGGCGATAATAGGGGCAGCAACCTTAAAGAAGAAAGGGTCTAAACCATCTGACCCAGATGTTTTTTTGGGGGTCAAGTTTAAGGAGCTCCTTTAGCACCTTGGACTCAGTGACTGCCTGCAGGGAGAAACTTTGTAGTGGCGCAGGGGAAAAAGAGGGAGAGGCATCAGGGATAGTCGCATTAGAAGGGGTGGGAGATGAGGAAATGTTGGACGGGCAAGGAGGCATGGCTGAGTCAAATAGGAATCCTGACTTAATGAAGTGGTGAATAAAGAGCTCAGCCATGTGCTTCTTGTCAGTAACAACCACATCATCAACATTAAGGGACATGGGCAGCTGTGAGGAGGAGGGTTTATTCTTTAGTCTTTAGTCTTTAACCGTTTCCCAGAACATCTTGGGATTAGACCCACAGAGAGAGAACTGTTCCTTAAAGTAAGTCACTTTGGCCTTCCGGGTAGCCTGAGTTCACTTATTTCTCATTTGCCTGAACGAGAGCCAGTCAGCTTGAGTATGCGTGTGCCAAGCCTTTCACCAAATGCAATTCTTGAGGTGGAGTAACTCTGCAAGATCACGGTCGAACCAGGGGCTTAATAAACCTGTTTTTAATTCTCATTTTCTTATGGGGGTGTGTTTGTTAACAGTACTACTGAAAATATATTTTTTTTAAAGGTCCATGCGTCATCGACAGAGGGGGATCAAGCTGATTGCGATACCATTTTACAGAGGTCAGTTTATGAAGGAAGGCTTGCTCATGTCACGTCCTGGCCTTTGTATTTTGCGTTTTCGTTATTATTTTGGTTAGGCCAGGGTGTGACATCGGGATTTATGTGTTTTGTTTTGTCTGGGGTTGTTTGTAGTTATGGGATTGTGGCTAGAGTAGTACTCTAGGTAAGTCTATGGTTGCCTAGAGTGGTTCTCAATCAGAGGCAGGTGTTTATCTATGTCTCTGATTGGGAACCATATTTAAGCAGCCATATTCTTTAGGTCTCTTGTGGGTGATTGTTCCTGTCTCTGTGTTTGTGGCACCAGATAGGACTGGTTTGGTTTTGTCACATTTCTTGTTGTGTAGATTGTTGTATTTTCATCTTTATTAAAGATGTACAAAACCAACCACGCTGCATTTTGGTCCGCCTCTCTTTCACCAGAAGAAAACCGTTACAACTCATTAAAGATTTTTAGCAAGTGTCTATGGCAAATCAGGACAGGTCGTTTCATTGAGCAGCCATTATGAACGCATGCTGTAAAACAGTGATCACCAAGGTCATTACAGAAAACACCAGACTGATGATACCTATCAGGATTATTTGTGTGGATAACATCAAGGAGAGTAGCCTGTTCTGGGTGTTTGGAGTCATACCTTGTGGGATTGGTAATAATCTGAGAAAGATTTAGGGAGTCCCATTGCTTTAGGACTTGGTCAGGTGGTTTAAGCATGTCCCAGTTTAGGTCTCCTAGCAGGACAAATTCAGACTTAGTGTAAGGGGCCAGAAGAAAGTTTAGGGCAGGTAGGGTAGAGGCCGGTGCTGATGGAGGACGATAGCACCCAGCGACAGTTAACAAAGAGCTTTTTGAAAGTTTAATGCTTAAAACCAGGAAATCAAATTTTGGGGGACAGACTTGGTGGAGTCAACCAATCACTAAAGGTGATCCTTGGTAAAGATTGCCACTCCCCCACCTTTGGAAGATCTGTCTTGCCGAAAAAGGTTATAACCAGAAAGATTAACATCAGTATTCAAAACACTCTTCCTTAACCACGTCTCAGTAATAACCAACACATTTGGATTGGAGCTGTGAATCCACTCTGTCAATTGATCCATTTTTGATAATAAGCTTCTAGTGTTAACGTGCAGAAAGCCCAGGCTTTTACGGGAGCAGAAATCCGTGAAGCAGATATCAGAGCACAATTGGGGCTAGCAACCGTAGATGGGCCAGGGTGTACATGCACATTTCCAGATATCATCAACAGTAATACAATCAAGGCACGGCAGAGGACAGGGAGAGCTCTGCAGTGCTGATTTATGACATCTGAATGTTCATCAGATGGCAACAAGATCATATTGTACAGCAATTTCATCAGGTAACATGAATACAAAGCCGGCGAGAGGTACTAAGTACTTATGTAAAAATACTTTAAAGTACTACTTTACTAAAAGTAAAGTACTAAAAGTCGTTTTATCTGTACTTTACTTTAGCATTTATATGTTTGTCAACTTTTTATTTTGCTTCACTACATTCCTAAAAAAAGAATGTACATTTTCCCTGACACTCAAAAATACTCATTACATTTTGAATGCTTAGCAGGACAGGAAAACGGTCGAATTCATGCACTTATCGAGTGAACATCCCTGGTCATCCTTATTGCCTCTGATCTGGTGGACTCACTAAAGACACATGCTTGGTTTGTAAATATGTCTGTGTTGGAGTGTGACCCTGTCAATCGGTAAATAAAAGAAAGAAGAAAAGTAAATGGTGCCACCTGGTTTGCTTAATATGAAGAAATGATTTATACTTTTACTTTGATATTAAAGTACATTTAAAACCAAATACTTTTCTTTGGGTGACTCACTTTTACTTGAGTCATTTTCTATTAAGGTATCTTTACTTTTACTGAAGTATGACAATTGGGTACTTTTCCCACCACTGTCTAGGACACAGGCCAACAGAGCTAATATAGGCGGTTCAATAAAAACATACTATTTCTCTCCCTCTCTTTCTCCCTCCTCCCTCTCTCTTCAAGGGCGCTGAGTGGTCGCCGCCGTCCCTTTCGCCTTTTCAGAGGAACCTGTAAAATCTGTGTGACAGCTATGATTTATGATATACGCACTGTGTGCCTGTGGGGGCAGGTGTGTAAGGTCTGATAGTTCTCCTTAGTTCTCCACGGACCATAGCCAGAGGTATCAGAGGTCACTGTTCAGTGACCCCAGTCACACACAGGAGACACGGAGAGGGTGTGTGTGTGTGTGCCTAGGAGTGTGAGTTGGGCTGCATGACATGATGCAAGAATAAAAACCAGAAACTGGTCACAAAAAAGTTTACAACAAAGATGAACTAAGACATGCGCTGACAGTTGGTTAGAGGCAACGGGTCAGCTGCCGTGTGCATATGAGAGTGTGTATGAATGTGTGTATGAGAGTGTGTATGGCCTCATTCTCTCACATCGTATTTTGAAGTGCTGCGGGCTGACCTGCTGGTATCAGCATAGTCTCTGCCTCTCTCTCTCCAACTATCTATTTCCATTGCCCTCTCTCTTTGCCCCCCCCTCTTCCCATTTTCCTCGCCTCAATACCCCTGCTGCTCGCAATGTGCACTGTACTTCATATTCAAGGCCGTGTCAGGCAATCCAGTATCCTCACGTTGGTGCGCGCATGTTTTTTCCCCCCACATGTGTGTGTGTAAACATGCACTTTCTATTTGTGCAGATGCACATGTGTTTGGAACGGGGAGTGTGTGTGTGTGTGTGTGTGTGTGTGTGTGTGTGTGTGTGTGTGTGTGTGTGTGTGTGTGTGTGTGTGTGTGTGTGTGTGTGTGTGTGTGTGTGTGTGTGTGTGTGTGTGTGTGTGTGTGTGTGTGTGTGAGAGGGGGTAGAGAAGTGGAATTTCACACCTCCTGCCTCCGTTATTACCAGGTTATGAGTTAATGTTGATGGACAGTTGGGAGCGGAGAGGGTCTCACTCTGAAAGGTCACAGACAGATAAGGCTTGTCTTGACAGTAGAGCGGGAACAGGAGAGAGAACGGGAGAGAGGGAGAGTCTGCAGCACATTAAGGACAAGTGTGGGAGTGATGGGTGCAGGGTTACAGAGGGAGGGAGAGGTAGAAAAATTAATATAGGGAGGGAACAGAGAGACAGACAAAGAGTTGAGATGGATAAAGTGAGGTGGGAGCAAAGTAGAGAGGGAAGAGGGAGGGAAGAAAGGAAGACAACCAGACAAGTAAAGAATAGAGTTTCAGCTACCCCTTATACTTAAGCTCTTGTCCTCAAATTGTCACTAGTTGCTGTTAGTGTGCATATACGAATGAATGCAACACATAGCCATAGCATCATTATAGCCCTAGCAGCCATACAATGCTTGTAAATGAGTTATTGTACCATCCACACACATTATGCTACCTTGGGCTGGGAATTGCCAGGGACCTCACGATACGTATATGTAGTGCGATTCTCATGATTCTATATGTATAGCGATTTCAACGCTGTGATTTCATTGAGGTCATTGAGGGTCCAAACATAATTGCTCACCTCTGCTGCAGAGGGACAAGAGACATAAAAGTGACGAAAACAAATTGTCTCCCTATCTAAAAAGAAGATGGAGACAATCTATGAAGGAAAAACACTGGAATTTTGGTGCAGGTACAGCCAACTAGCGCAAAAATAATATTGCAATATCGTCAAAAGGATACGATATACCGTCAAAAATACCCCCCCCCCTCCCCCATCACTAATGCTGGCCCACGTCCATGGGAAATGAGGCATACTGTAGGTAGCGGCGTTGACACCTAAGAGCCGACCAACCCTCCTCAGAGTCACAGGAACGGCGTCCTCCCTGGCTGAACACACGTTAGCGCTGCTCCGGCAACACGGCTTCCTCCTCTATCACAGGCTGACAACCATTAGCCGAATGCTAATCGGGGCTAATTACACACGGTTCACTCCTAGACGGCGTGAGCCAGCTCATTTCTTATCATGACAGAGTGTTTGCATTGTGGGGCCCCCGGCGACGAGATTACGTTGACAAAAGGCAGTCGTCAACTTGGTGTCTTAATAAAAGTGCTTTGGCGTTTGGTTTTCAATGAATAAATGTCAAATAAGGTCTCTTTTCCGACTGTTGTTGTTGGATGCTGTTTGATGTTGTTCGATATTGTGTCTGCCGAGGCTGGAGCAGACTTTTCCTGCAGCAGCCAATTCGTTGCTGCTTTGTGACTGTATTGAGGTAGTTGCTGTCATTTGTGATTTCCAGACAGAAAATGGCACACTTTCCTGAATGCTTTGTTAATTCGCTGTCGTTGAGTGCAGTGCTTTGAGTGCAGTGGAAATCGGAAACCCTGTTAATCTAGCATGGAAGCCCTTTAAATCTATAATGCGTTTGCTTACTTCGATTCAAAGGCTCTATTCAGATCCTTTTTTCAATCTTAATATCCTTTCAAAAGCATTGGAGGTCTCTGATAGCTAACCTCGTTGTAATTTGCTGTTGTGGAGTAGGTGGGGTGTTGTATAAGAACTCTCACAGAAAAAGGGCTGAATGGTTTCTGGCTAACAGAACTGAATGAAACAGCCTGTTCTCCTAAGCAATGGATCCACAGTGTGGAGACACGGCATATCTCCCTCCCACTCCATCTCCAAAAGCTCATTTTGAAGATTCTGCAGGCTCTGCACAAAATCCTGGGTCCCATTTTCCATATTTCATATACGGACCATTGGAGAGGCATTGCCTTATGAGTGTCCTCCTCGCTACAACGTATTGTGGGGGCGATACATTGACGCTTCCTCTGTTGGAAAATGTGCTGTTGTGTGGTGTTCCTAGACTCAATTGAAAGTAGCCATGCGACTAAGTGGTTTGCAATGGATGAGGCCATTCACATGTCTATGTATCTGGTCAATGTCATTGACACACACCGATCAGCCAAAAAATATGAGCAAAAGGCACTGTTGATGTTTTCAATTCAGCAACTTTGCTTATCTTTGGGAAATGTGAATGAAGCTCACAGAAGAGTGCAAACACCTGACTGTTGCCTCCTCCATTAATGTAAGCCTCTGCGAGGCTAACTGGCTGGGTAGCTGGTCTGACAGACAGAAAGGCTGGGATAAGCCCAGGCCACGCCATCAGTTAGTGTTAACGTAGCGTAGCTGCTGATCACCAAGGAGGCAAACACAATGGCCTAACACTCTGGGGACTCATCATGGCTTCCGCTCACTGAGGGAATTTTTGCCAGCTGTGATGGGGTTAGTGGAATAGCATTACCCAAATGTCACCCTTAAGCCTTCTCCTCTCTGGGGTTAGTGCAAAGTGGCGCTGTCATTTCCGGAGCGATAACGAGGAAGAGATGGAGACGGACACCAGCGAAGCTGACAGACAAAAAGTCTGTCTTAAGTTTTGGTTGTTCGCGACTCGCGCGGCTAAAACGCAACTTCAGCAGTGGCGGGTTTACTCGGATGAACAGGCTCGGGTTTGACAATTCGCAGTGGGAGTGGGTGGGTGGGTGGGTGGGAGGCAGGCAGGCAGGAGTTGCGGGATATATCAAAGCAAATAGCTGACATCCCTAATACCGCTACTGAGAGGGAGCATCTAAAAAATTACTACTTCCCCGGCCTGTTGGGCTAATCCCTAGAGCAGGGGAGAAGCTTAGAGTCCCAGAGGAGCCAAGTCAGTCTACTTCACTTACAGAGAGAGAAGTCTCACTCACACACAGAGGTCTATCTTACTCTCCGAGACAGAGGAGGCTGCCTTATTCACAAAGAGAGGGTTCTGTATCACTCACAGGGATAGTCCTGTCTCACTCACAGAGATAGGCCTGTCTCACACACAGAGATAGGCCTGTCTCACACACAGAGATAGGCCTGTCTCACCCACAGAGATAGGCCTGTCTCACCCACAGAGATAGGCCTGTCTCACCCACAGAGAGATAGGCCTGTCTCACCCAAAGAGAGATAGGCCTGTCTCACCCAAAGAGAGATAGGCCTGTCTCACCCACAGAGAGATAGGCCTGTCTCACCCACAGAGAGATAGGCCTGTCTCACCCACAGAGAGATAGGCCTGTCTCACCCACAGAGAGATAGGCCTGTCTCACCCACAGAGAGATAGGCCTGTCTCACCCACAGAGAGATAGGCCTGTCTTACTTACAGAGAGGTCTGTCTCATTCCCAGATTGAGAGCTCGGTGTCATTCACACAGATTGGTCTTTCTTACTCACAGGTCTGTCTAACTACAGAGAGGTACGTCTTTCTCACAGAAAGGCCTCTCAGTAACAGAGCGATAAGTCTGTCTCACTCACAGAGTGTTGGGATTGGTTACTTGAAATTGAGAAAAAAAAATCTCAAAATCGTTTGTTTGACTGTTTGAGGGAGCAAGGCGAGCCACGCGCACTCTACCAAAGATAGGCTACTTACTAACTTAGGTTTGATCACTAGTTTCTCTTTCCATCTGTGGCGCTGCTTTCTTGTGCTAGTCTACAGGACTTATTCCACATTTTGTTGTCTTACAGCCTGAATTCAAAACGGATTACATTAGATTTATTTCTCACCCATCTACCCACAATACCCCATAATGACAAAGTGGCAACACGTTTTTATGAATTTTAACACATTTATTGAAAATTAAATACAGAAACATCTCATTGCAAAATAAATGCGTTGCAAAATAAATGTACGCATACATGTTATTCAATCATTTTATCCAAACTGTTTGCACGCGTCAATGAGCATCTGCGTAGCCAACACGGATGTTCTAGCTTTGTCTGAATCCTGGCTTAGGAAGGACACCAAAAATCCTGAAATTTACATCCCTAACTATAACTTTATCTGACAAGATAGAACTGCCAAAGGGGGTGGAGTTGCAATCTATTGCAGAGATAGCCTGCAGAGTTCTGTCCTGTCTGTGCCCAAGCAATCCGAGCTTCTTCTTTTAAAAATCCACATTTCCAGAAACAAGTCTCTCACTGTTGCTGCTTGATATAGACCCCGTTCTAGACCCCCCAGCTGTGCCCTGGACACCATATGTGAATTTAACTGTTAGGTGACTCTGGGATTTGCTTAACACCCCGGCCATCCTAAAATCTAAACTAGATGCCCTCAATCTCACACAAATTATCAAGGACCTTACCAGGTACAACCCAACATCCGTAACCATGGGCACCCTCTTAGATATCATCCAGATCAACTTGCCCTCTAAATACACCTCTGCTGTCTTCATCCAGGATCTCAGCAATCACTGCCTCATTGCCTGCATGCGTAATGGGTCCGCAGTCAAACGACCACCCCTCATCACTGTCAAACGCTTCCTAAAACACTTCCGCGAGCAGGTCTTTCTAATCGACCTGGCCCAGGTATCCTGGAAGGATATTGACCTCATCCCGTCAAAAGAGGATGCCTGGTTGCTCTTCAAAATAAATAAGCATGCCCAATTCAAATGTTGAACTAAGAACCCCGCCTTATATCAGCTCACCGGTCACCATAGCATCACCCACCCGTAGCACGCGCTCCAGCAGGTATATTGCACTGGTCATCTCCAAAGGCAACACTTCCTTTGGCCGCCTTTCCTTCCAGTTCTCTGCTGCCAATGACTGGAACGAATTGCAAAAATCTCTGAAGCTGGATTCTTACATCTCCCTCTCTAACTTTAAGCATCAGCTGACAGATCAGCTTACCGATCACTGTACCTGTACACAGCCAATCTGTAAATAGCGCACCCAACTACCTCATCCCCATATCTCTACTTGAATATCATCATCTACACATCTATCACTCCATTTTTAATGCTAAATTGTAATTATTTTCACCTCTTAGGCCTATTTATTGCCTACCTCCCTACTCTTCTACATTGGCACACACTGTACATAGATCTTTCTCATTTAAAAAAAAAATGTTTTACATTGTTTTATTTGTTACAGTTATTGACTGTACATTTGTTTATGTGTAACTCTGTGTGGTTGTTTTTGTCGCACTGCTTTGCTTTATCTTGGCCAGGTTGCAGTTGTAAATGAGAACTTGTTCTCAACTGGCCTACCTGGTTAAATAAAGGTGAAATAGATAAATAAAAATTACAAAATTGTAGTGGAACCACTGCTAGACCAAGAGACACTACTACAGGATGATTCAAAGTAAGTAATAAAAACAAAGGTAATTGTGCAATACACACACACACACACACACACACACACACACACACACACACACACACACACACACACACACACACACACACACACACACACACACACACACACACACACACACACACACACACACACACACACACACACACACACACGCACATCTCACACAAACTACAAAGAAAAGGTGGATACCTTGGCGCTCGCTGCGCTTCTTGCGCCTCCTCTTGAACCTCCTGCGGATGAGGCAGTAGTAGGAGCCCAGGCTCTGAGGGCCAGTGCTGAACAGGGCCATGCTGTTCTGTCCTTCACCGGCTACCACACTGCTCTCCTGCCCTGGAAACGCTCCCTACTGGCCCTCTAGATTCTAGCCATGTGGTGGAACGCTTACTACCCTCAACCTCCCGCTCGCAGTCTCTCTTTTTTCTTTCTTTCTTGGTTTCTGTCGCCCTCCACCTAGTTGAAGGGACGCAGATAGAAAGTGTGTGGGAGGGAAGTGGATGTTCTCAAAGGAGAGGACTGGTGCGGTTCCTCAGAGAGTTGTAGAACGTCACGAGGAGTTGGTCCTATATTTCTCTCTCGCTCTTTCTTTTCCACTCCTTCTCTCCAGGCAGAAGAGGCAGCTTGCTCCCGCCAGCTCGGTGCTTCTATAGCGTCTCACTGACACGTCACACTGTCCCTCAACCTATCACAGGCTGCCTCTGGCTCGTTGCCTGGCCTCTACCTGTTCACACACACATTGGACAAAACACATGCGCACTAACACATGTACTGTATGTGCACACGCACACAAGCACACACACACAAAGCCGGACAGACTCGCGTGCGCACTAGCATGCACACACACGGACAAACATGCATGCTTAAAATGTAGGCTACACACACACACTATCACACACTCAAACACAGTCACACTACTGTAAACACACTCATAAACGACTAACTACAAGTGATCTCATTTCTCAAAACACACACTCATGCAGTAAAACAGCTGAGCCCAAGGTACTTGTCCTGCAATAATAACACACCTTTTGAGGTGAAATATCTCACACGTCACGTGATGAGTGTATAAACTCTTAACAGGCGTAACTAAATAAGACAAGTCACAATACTGCAGCACAGGGCTCTACCTCCCTCTAGTGGGCATACGCCGTCACTACTCTGCTATTACGTCACTAAAGGCCAACTCAACGACACAAAATATTAGCAGTGTATAACAGCCGCACAAATGGCACATTCCGAGTTAGAATACAGGAGGACTTACTATAAAGACCATGTACGACACTGTCCTGGAATATGGTTGTACATGAATACGATTTTATCCTTCTGTCTAAAGCCTTACTATTACCCTTCCGTCTAAAGCCTTACTATTACCCTTCGGTCTAAAGCCTTATTATTACCCTTCTGTCTAAAGCCTTACTATTACCCTTCTGTCTAAAGCCTTACTATTACCCTTCTGTCTAAAGCCTTACTATTACCCTTCTGTCTAAAGCCTTACTGTTACCCTTCTGTCTAAAGCCTTACTGTTACCCTTCTGTCTAAAGCCTTACTGTTACCCTTCTGTCTAAAGCCTTACTGTTACCCTTCTGTCTAAAGCCTTACTATTACCCTTCTGTCTAAAGCCTTACTGTTACCCTTCTGTCTAAAGCCTTACTGTTACCCTTCTGTCTAAAGCCTTACTGTTACCCTTCTGTCTAAAGCCTTACTGTTACCCTTCTGTCTAAAGCCTTACTGTTACTCTTCTGTCTAAAGCCTTATTATTACCCTTCTGTCTAAAGCCTTACTGTTACCCTTCTGTCTAAAGCCTTACTGTTACCCTTCTGTCTAAAGCCTTACTGTTACCCTTCTGTCTAAAGCCTTACTGTTACCCTTCTGTCTAAAGCCTTACTGTTACCCTTCTGTCTAAAGCCTTACTATTACCCTTCTGTCTAAAGCCTTATTATTACCCTTCTGTCTAAAGCCTTATTATTACCCTTCTGTCTAAAGCCTTATTATTACCCTTCTGTCTAAAGCCTTACTGTTACCCTTATGTCTAAAGCCTTACTGTTACCCTTCTGTCTAAAGCCTTACTGTTACCTTTTACTGTTACCCTTCTGTCTAAAGCCTTACTGTTACCCTTCTGTCTAAAGCCTTACTATTACCTTTTACTGTTACCCTTCTGTCTAAAGCCTTACTATTACCCTTCTGTCTAAAGCCTTACTATTACCCTTCTGTCTAAAGCCTTATTATTACCCTTCTGTCTAAAGCCTTACTATTACCCTTCTGTCTAAAGCCTTACTATTACCCTTCTGTCCTAAAGCCTTACTATTACCCTTCTGTCTAAAGCCTTACTATTACCCTTCTGTCTAGGTGGTGGCGTCAAACTCGATCCACGGAGGGCCTCGTGTCTGCTGGTTTCTGCCTTTTCCTTTCAACTAAGACCTAGACCACCAGGCGAGGGGAGTTCCTTACTAAACAGTGACCTTAACTCATCAATCAAGAACGAAGGGAGGAGAGAAATCCCACAGATAATCTGGCCTCCGTGGAATGAGTTTGACACACGTGGTCTAAACCACACTAACCAGAGTCCACAAAGGAAACCACAAGATGACATGGGCCTTTATCTTGGTGCACAATGCCCCCCAGTGGAAGACATTGGTATTGCACGCCCACCCGCCCTCACTGGACACCAGAGGCTTTATGGTGCAGTATAAAGAATATGAGAAAATCCCAGGAAAATAACCAGAGCATCTGCAGGAGAAATGGAAGGGGAGAGAAATGGAAGGGGAGCCAGTTTTCAACCAACTTGCACTCATCTATTTACTGATTTCCCATCAGTAGGTATGAGTAGGGCTCAGACCAATGACCATGTGACCTGACTAGTATAAAACGGTGGGCCCTAAATATGACGGAAACACTGTCAGTGAGGGAGGCTGACAAAGTTGAAGAGAGTGTGTGTGAGAGAGAGAGGGAGGGAGGGAGGGAGGGAGAGAGAGAGAGAGAGAGAGAGGGAGGGAGGGAGGGAGGGAGGGAGGGAGGGAGAGAGCGAGAGAGCGAGGGAGGGAGGGAGGGAGGGAGGGAGAGAGAGGGAGGGGAGGGAGGTAGGGAGGGAGAGGGCGAGAGAGAGAGAGAGGGAGGGAGAGAGAGAGGGAGGAAGGGAGGGAGGGAGGGAGGGAGAGAGGGAGGGAGGGAGGAGGGAGGGAGAGTGGGAGGGAGGGAGAGAGGGAGAGTGGGAGGGAGAGAGGGAGGGGCGAGAGAGTAATTAGTTAAGACACCTGGTTTCCCTTTGTTGTCCGTTGTGTAGTGCTGGGCTCTCTGTGGTTCTTCTTAAGTGGCCTGGGAGAGAAAGGAGAGCACAGGTCAACGTACAGCTACAGTACACGTCATCACACACTGGTACCTGCTGACAGGCAAAACCCTCACAGGAAAACAAGAAGGATGTGAAGCACTAGTAGAATACAATGGCAGCATTTTGTAGAATGAAGAGGTCCTTTGGTAAAGGGGTTATTGGTCAGTCTTTTTATACATTTTTCACAACATGAAGAGTGCCTTGGTCTTTTGTGTTTTTGTTGTTGTCGACAACACACACCCTTGTAGGCTCGCACGCACACGCACACACACACGCACACGCACGCACGCACGCACGCACGCACGCACACACACACACACACACACACACACACACACACACACACACACACACACACACACACACACACACACACACACACACACACACACACACACACACACACACACACACACACACACACACACATTTGTGGACATCTCACAAAACAGATAAATTCATCCCAGGACACAGAGCCCATAAGTTTCTGTCCCAGTCATCCATCACATATCATCACTTCTTCCACCCATCCATCCACCTTTCCTCCCTCCATACCCTCGCTCCCTCCCTCCATACCCTCGCTCCCTACCTCCCTCCCCACCTCCCTCCCTCCATACCCTCGCTCCCTCCCTCCCTCTCTTTCTTCCTTGTGCTCCAGAAGTTATAGGCCAGACAGTAGTTGACAGCCGGCAGGTTGAGGAAGACACACAACACACCTCGTCACATAGAGCCGACAGCTTGAGAGAAGACACACAACACACCTCGTCACATAGAGCCGACAGCTTGAGAGAAGACACACAACACACCTCGTCACATAGAGCCGACAGCTTGAGAGAAGACACACAACACACCTCGTCACATAGAGCTGACAGCTTGAGAGAAGACACACAACACACCTCGTCACATAGAGGTGACAGCTTGAGAGAAGACACACAACACACCTCGTCACATAGAGGTGACAGCTTGAGAGAAGGCACACAACACACCTCGTCACATAGAGCCGACAGCTTGAGAGAAGACACACAACACACCTCGTCACATAGAGGTGACAGCTTGAGAGAAGGCACACAACACACCTCGTCACATAGAGCCGACAGCTTGAGAGAAGACACACAACACACCTCGTCACATAGAGCTGACAGCTTGAGAGAAGACACACAACACACCTCGTCACATAGAGCTGACAGCTTGAGAGAAGGAACACAACACACCTCGTCCCATAGAGCCGACAGCTTGAGAGAAGACACACAACACACCTCGTCACATAGAGCCGACAGCTTGAGAGAAGGCACACAACACACCTCGTCACATAGAGCCGACAGCTTGAGAGAAGGCACACAACACACCTCGTCACATAGAGCTGTCAGCTTGAGAGAAGACACAAAACACACCTCGTCACGTAGAGCTGACAGCTTGAGAGAAGCAGGCTGAAGATAACAACAGTTAAAATCTGTAGTAAAAGTCCACTGGAGTGGATAAAATAAGTTTACATTATGTGCAGAAAAACAGCTTGGACCAGCCAAAGCCATAAAGCTTTAAACTCTCTGATTACGAGAGTGGGGAAAAGATAAGAGTATCAGAGGGAGGAGAGGAAGAGAAGTAAGAGAGGAGGAGAAAAGATAAGAGTATCAGAGGGAGGAGAGGAAGAAAGAGAGGAGGGGAAAAGATAAGAGTATCAGAGTATCAGAGGAGAGGAAGAGAAGAAAGAGTGGAGGGGGAAAGATAAGAGTATCAGAGGGAGGAGAAGAAGAGAAGAAATAGAGGAGGGGGAAAGATAAGAGTATCAGAGGGAGGAGAGGAAGAGAAGAAAGAGAGGAGGGGGAAAGATAAGAGTATCAGAGGGAGGAGAGGAAGAGAAGAAAGAGAGGAGGGGAAAAGATAAGAGTATCAGAGGGAGGAGAGGAAGAGAAGAAAGAGAGGAGGGGGAAAGATAAGAGTATCAGAGGGAGGAGAGGAAGAGAAGAAATAGAGGAGGGGGAAAGATAAGAGTATCAGAGGGAGGAGAGGAAGAGAAGAAATAGAGGAGGGGAAAAGGAGAGAGGGAGATTGAGGTAGAAGAGAGAAAAAGAGAGATTGATAGAGAAATGAGCAAGGGAGTAGGGATGAGCAAGTCCATCTCTTTGACCGGAGGGGTCCTTTGAGGACACCACAGCCCTCTGCATCACTGCCCACTTCAAATTCCCATGGCTGTCTGTGGTACTCTGGCTCAGACCAACAGGCATGCGTTTAGATAGCTCTTCTATAAGACAAGCATGTGCCAGTTGGCGAGAGAGCGAGACAGATAGAGAGAGAGACAGAGAGAGAGAGAGAGAGAGAGACAGAGAGAGAGGGAGAGAGACAGAGAGAGAGAGAGAGAGACAGAGAGAGAGAGAGAGAGAGAGAGAGAGAGAGAGAGAGAGACAGAGAGAGAGAGAGAGAGAGAGAGAGAGAGAGAGAGAGAGAGAGAGAGAGAGAGAGAGAGAGAGAGAGAGAGAGAGAGAGAAATAGAGACAGCCTTTCCATCACACTACTGACAGTATATAGGCCAAGCACAACCACAGCTGGCCAAGTCTGACCGCGAACGGTCTTGAGAGCCAAGAGGAGAAGGAAGTGGTCTTGGTTGAGAAACGGTAAGGCGTCTCAGACTCTGAATGAAGCATGACCTTCAGATGGCTCTCCCTGTGGTTGCATAAGAATTATTTATAGAAAAATACAGCCTCTTTTTACAGGCTAACACTAGTCAAAGGCCAAACAACTGTTGTCACAATTTATATTTCTTAAACTCATACGGCATATCTGTTTACAGACAGTTAACTGAATAAACGTGGTTGAAATAAAAATGACCATTGTGGTAGTGGTACCAATTCCTAAAGTCAGAGTAATTTCCCCAAAACCTTTGAACATGTGTTTGGACCAAATTAAAGGCCACAAATAGGCTACAAACAAGACTGTGGTCTAAGCGGGAGTTCCCAGGCGTTATAGTACAGACTTTGTGTAGTATGTGGTCGCATGGCCCTGTTTACAACTGCCAGTGTTAGGAGGGCAAAACTCACGTGAAACTTTTAGAGCTATAAGCCATGCTATGGGGCACTTTTCCCAGTTGGACCAATTGTGTGCGCTCCAGCCAAAGGGAGCGATATTGAGTTGGCCCTCAACATAACTTGGTCTGAATGATGCATGAACTGAAGAGTGAAAGAATAGCTTCATCTTCAATATATGGGCTATGGAAAGGCTGGCCAATATCAAGGACGTCCACGGCAAGGATCAGGAGAAAGAGCTGAGAATAATTAGTCAACGAACCCGTAGTCTAATACACCAGTAGGGGGCAGCATTGGTCTTCATTCCCCAACAACTAAGGTCACGTTTAATTCATCACGAGTGATGGATATTCCACTGTACTGTAAATACAGTATCCCCCGTTATGGTTGAATCTAAACTGGTGTGAGAAAAATACAAAACGTGTCTCCAGTTGAATCTGAATAGAGCGCGAATAGAGCGCAGGAAGACAGTGTCATGCTCCAAATGAGTAGCCTACTTAGTGACCAGTCACCCAGAAGGGTCAGTGTGGTCAGAGAGGGGTGGGGGGGAGATACTTTACAGAGAGAGAGAGAGAGAGAGGGCTACATAGAAAGAGGTAGGAAGAGAGTGAGAGAGGTGTGTGAGTCTGGTTCACCATCGTTAGCATCATCATTTAGGACAGGCCACTGAGGCCAGGGAATGGGGGGGCACCACCGCCGTGCCATAGGGCTCGGGTCAGGGCACTCACCCGCTGAGGGGGGCAGGGGAAGAAGAGACGTGGTGGTGGTGGGTACATTATAATTGGGCAAGACCCAAATAAGGCAAAAAACATACTACCACCCCCGCACAGGACGAGTGACAGGGAGAGGGGGAGAGACGAGAGGGGGAGGCTGGAGACCAAACTTTGAAAATGCTATTGTTTTAGAGTTAGGACATGCAAATGTGTGTTTGAGAAAGAGACAGAGAAAGAAAATGAGAGAGAGAAATAAGACGAGAAATAGATGAGAGAAAGAAGATGATAAAGAGAAGGAAGATGAGAGAGAAATAAGATGAGAAATAGATGAGAGAAAGAAGATGAGAAAGAGAAGGAAGATGAGAGAGAAATAAGATGAGAAATAGATGAGAGAAAGAAGATGAGAAAGAGAAGGAAGATGAGAGAGATAGAAGATGAGAAATAGATGAGAGAAAGAAGATGAGAAAGAGAAGGAAGATGAAAGAGAGAGAAGGAAGGAATATGAGAGAGAGAAAGAAGATGAGAGAGAGAAAGAAGATGAGACAGAAATAATATGAGAGAGACAGCAAAAAACATATAGATGATCAAATACAAATCTTAGAATCAACTATTAAAGACTTCCAGAACCCACTGGATTCTCCAATTACCTTGAATGAACTACAGGACAAAATAAAAACCCTCCAACCCAAAAAAGCCTGTGGTGTTGATGGTATCCTCAATGAAATTATAAAATATACAGACAACAAAATCGAATTGACAATACTAAAACTCTTTAACATCATCCTTAGCTCTAGCATCTTCTCCAATATTTGGAACCTAGGACTGATCAATCACCCCAATCCACAAAGGTGGAGACAAAGACAAATTTGACCCCAATAACTACCGTGGGAAATGCATCAACAGCAACCTTGGGAAAATCCTCTACATTATCATGTACAAGCAGACTTGTACATTTCCTCAGTGAAAACAATGTACTGAGCAAATTATCGTACAACAGACCACATATTCACCCTGCACACCCTAATTGACAAACAAACAAACCAAAACAAAGGAAAAATCTTCTCATGCTTTGTTGATTTAAAAAAAAACTTTGATACAATTTGGCACGAGGGCCTGCAAAAACAAATTGATGGAAAGTGGTGTTGGGGGAAAAACATACAACATTAGAAAATCCATGTACACAAACAACAAGTGTGCGGTTAAAATAGGCAAAAAACACACATTTCTTCCTACAGGGCCGTGGGATGAGACAGGGATGCAGCTTAAGCTCCACCTTTTCTTCAACATATATATCAAAGAATTGGCGAGGGCACTAGAACAGTCTGCAGCACCCGACCTCACCCTATTAGAATCTGAAGTCAAATGTCTACTGTTTGCTGATGCTCTGGTTCTTCTGTAACCAACCAAGGAGGGCCTACAGCAGCAGCTAGATCTTCTGCACAGATAATGTCAGACCAGTGCCCTGACAGTAAATCTCAGTAAGACCAAAAATAATGGTGTTCCAAAAAAGGTCCAGTTGCCAGGACCACAAATACAAATTCCATCTAGACACCCTAGAGCACACAAAAAACGCCACAGGTAACTTCCACAAAGTTGTGAACCATCTGACATGGCAAGAAGGGAATGCTATGCCATCAAAAGGAACATAACATTTGAAATACCAATTAGGATCTGGTTAAAAATACTTGAATCACCAACCAAGAATTCACAAAATGGGACAAACACCAAATTGAGACACGGCATGCAGAATTCCTGCAAAAATATCCTCTGTGTACAACGTAAAACACAAAATAATGCATGCAGAGCAGAATTAGGCCGATACTCGCTAATTATCAAAATCCAGAAAAGAGCCGTTAAATTCTACAACCATCTAAACGGAAGCAATTCCCAAACCATAACAAAGCCATCACCTACAGAGAGATGAACCTAAGCAAGTCCCCTAAGCAAGTTGGTATTGGGGCTCTGTTCACAAACACAAACACACCCCACAGAGTCCCAGGACAGCAACAAAATTAGACCCAACCAAATCATGAGAAAACAAAAAGATAACTACTTGACACATTGGAAAGAATTAACAAAAAAACAGAGCAAAGTAGAATGCTATTTTAAACAGAGAGTACACAGCGGCAGAATACCTGACCACTGTGACTGACCCAAACTTAACCTGTTACTCCTACCCCCTACTTTTTAGAACATTCTGTTAAAAATCGCGCAACATTTCAGCGCCCCGCTGCTCATGCCAGGAATATAGTATATGCATATGATTAGTATGTGTGGATAGAAAACACTCAGACGTTTATAAAACTGGTTAAATCGCGGCTGTGACTATAACAGAACGTGCGTTTCATCGAAAAGCGCAGGAAAATCTGATCACTGAAAATATATATCCATCCGCCACTTCAACCCATTGATAAAGGCGAACCACAATAAATGGGGCTGAGGTTGCAATACCTACAGCTTCCACACGATGTCAACAGTCTTTGCCTAGGCTTTGTTTCTTGGTCAAACAAAGAAGAGACAAGCCATTTGTTCAAGTCTCCGACCGGATATTTTGGTTGAGATTTACCCGGACATTATTTCCAGACGGACAGCTAAAGAATATACTTAGCCTCGTGATCAATTTGATCGCTTATTAATGTTTACTAATACCTAAAGTTGCATTACAAAAGTATTTCGAAGTGTTTTGTGAAAGTTTATCGTCGACTTTTTTAATTAAAAAAAAAATGACGTTACGTTATAAGATGCTACTTTTTTCCCGTTTATCACACAGTCTTCATAGATCGATATCTAGGCTATATATGAACCGATTTAATCTGAAAAAAAGACCCAATAGTGATTATGGGACATCTAGGAGTGCCAACAAAGAAGATGGTCAAAGGTAATGAATGTTTTATATTTTATTTGTGCGGTTTGTGTAGCGCCGACTATGCTAATGATTTTGTTTACGTCCCCTGCGGGTCTTTTGGGGTGTTACATGCTATCAGATAATAGCTTCTCATGCTTTCGCCGAAAAGCATTTTAAAAATCTGACTTGTTGCCTGGATTCACAACGAGTGTAGCTTTAATTCAATACCCTGCATGTGTATTTTAATGAATGTTTGAGTTTTCACTAGTACTATTAGCATTTAGCGTAGCGCATTTGCATTTCCAGATGCCTAGATGGGACGCCTGCGTGTCAGGTAGGAGCAAGAGGTTAAGGAAAGCTTTGACTGTGTACAGACTTAGTGAGCATAGCCTTGCTATTGAGAAAGGCCACTGTAGACAGACATGGCTCTCAAGAGAAGACAGGCTATGTGCTTACTGCCCACAAAATGTGGAAACTGAGCTGCACTTCCTAATGTCCTGCCCAATGTATGACCATATTAGAGACACATATTTCCCTCAGATTACACTGATCCACAAAGAATTCGAAAACAAACCCGATTGTGATAAACTCCCATCTACTGGGTGAAATCCCACAGTGTGCCATCGCAGCAGCAATATGTGTGACCTGTTGCCACAAGAAAAGGGCAACCAGTGAAGAACAAACACCATTTTAAATACAACACATATTTATGTTTATTTATTTTCCCTTTTGTACTTGAACCATTTGCACATTGTTACAACACTGTATATATACATAATATGACATTTGAAATGTCTTTATTGTTTTGGAAATTCTGTGAGAATAGTGTTTACTGTTAATTTTTATTGTTTATTTCACTTTTGTATATTATCTATTTCACTTGCTTTGGCAATGTTAACATATGTTTCCCATGCCAATAAATCCCCTTGAATTGAATTGAGAGAGAAGGAAGATGAGAGAGAAAGAAATAAGACAAGAAAGAAATAAGATGAGAGAAAGTGAGAGACAAGAGACAGAAAGAGGAGAGAGGTAAGACAGAAACAGAGTTAAGGAGAGAGAAAGAGAGAGGGAGAGAGAGAGAGAGAGAGCAAGAGAGAGAGAGAGAGAGAGAGCGAGAGAGAGAGAGAGAGGGAGAGAGAGAGAGAGCAAGAGAGAGCGAGAGAGAGAGAGCAAGAGAGAGAGCGAGAGAGAGTGAGCAAGAGAGAGAGAGAGGGGAAGAGACTGCGTGACTGTGTAAGCAGTAGAGTTCAACCTCCCAGCCCAGTCAGTCCTCACTCGGCAGACAATTAGGCTACAGGCGCCACATCAGAGCAAACATGCATGAAGAGGGTCCTGACAAGCCCTCTCCTAGAGGTGGCTGGGCTTTTGCCAGTTCGAAAAAGGTCTGGTAGAACTTTGCCAAGCACTTCTTCACAATAATGATTTTTGTTATATTCCTCTGTTTGTTCTCGCCTATCATCATCGGGGCGGCAGGGTAGCCTAGTGGTTAGAGCGATGGACTAGTGACTGAAAGGTTGCAAGTTCAAATCCCCGAGCTGACAGGTTACAAATCTGTCATTCTGCTCCTGAACAGGCAGTTAACCCACTGTTCTTAGGCTTTCATTGAAAATAAGAACATGAACACCAGACAAGGATAGTAAAAACTAGGAAAATTGTGGGGACCCTGGCCCCACAAGGAAAACCTTTTTTGGGGGGTTAGGGTTGCAATTAGGGTTAGTAGTTAGGATTAGGTTTAAGGTTTTGGGGTTTAGGGAAAATTGGATTTTGAATGGGAATCAATTGTGTGGTCCCCTCAAGGATAGTTAAACAAACAAGAGCGTCTGCTAAATGACTTAAATGTAAAATGTAAATGTAATGTGTGTGTGTAAGTAACTCATCTTCTGTGGATGTTTCTCCTATTCTGATGTGTACATGTATACCTGTCCAGAAGGGGGCAGCATTGTCCTTATATTAAGCACACAGGCCTGGAGTCAATGTACCTCTGTAAATAATCCAACTGTGTGTGTGTGTGTGTGTGTGTGTGTGTGTGTGTGTGTGTGTGTGTGTGTGTGTGTGTGTGTGTGTGTGTGTGTGTGTGTGTGTGTGTGTGTGTGTGTGTGTGTGTGTGTGTGTGTGTGTGTGTGTGTGTGTGTGTGTGTGACCTTGAAGCCCCTGTGTGTGTGTGTGTACACCCATAATATGTGCGTGCCTGTGTACATCTTCCTGCATCTTTTCTTCCATCACATCCTTAAACCACTGAAATCCAGTTGAAGTAGACTCACACAGAGCCATGGATGTAGACTTGCTCCCTCACTACATGTCCAACAGCAGCGGCACATCGGATATTAAAAGTGATCTGTGTGAGCTCTTCTCAAATTTCCTCCATAGCGCGACAAACCTGCACCCGCGGGCCATGGGATAGCGCTCGACGCTAGTGCTGCCCAACGCAGTGCGAGTGCCCGAGCTCGAAATATTTAACACACTGCAGAGAGGTGAGGGGGAACGAGTACACACAGTGTCTTTCAGTAGAGAGAGAGGGAGAGGGAGTTCTCAGTGCCAACACCCACACTTGAGCATGTAGGGCGCACACATACACCTCATTTGAACTCTTTTTAAAATCCTGGGCAAAATCAGCACATTGCAATTATCCTCCATCAGCAGTCTTAAATGACCTGTATACTGGGGGTGAGAGCGGGACAATGAATTGAACTATTCAAGTCTATATAGTTGATCCTAAAAACGGTTTATCTGCCAGGGAACATGAACAACAAATACATTGCACCAGATGTAGCTACAAATGCACATCTGTAGTCTCCATCTGTCATTGGCTAGCAAAACAGTGCTGTGCTACTATTATATACAAACGACTGGGTGCGGACTGCGGAGTGATACCAATGATGTACTGTATATACGCTGAAATGAATATTCAAGGTTATGAATGTATGTGAATACGTATGTCTATGGATGGCGGTAGCACGGTGTCCTGTGATCAGCGTACACTCCTGTTGGCTATATTCCATTATCTGAACAAATGTTATTAGTATTCGATTATTTGGGAGAGTACTCATTTTTTTTAGGGAACAAAACGGCCTGTTTTTTTTAAAGGCTTTTGTCTAAAAATGAAATAAAATGATCTACGTGACATTGCTACATAGCCTACAAGGACCAACACAATGTTCTTTTTTAAAGTGCACCCCATAAAAAGACACACCGGTAGCCTACACACGGTTCACTAGTGTAGCTTGTTATTGCCGGTCAATCAAAGCGGCGGTACAGTCAAAGTCTCCGTGTGTAGCCAGCTATCTTAGCTAGCTACTGTCGCTAGCTAGCTACTTTACAACGATTTGACGCAGTGAATAAGACAGCTACTACCAGATGATATGGTAGATAACCTAAGGCAGAAACAAACTTGCGCGAGTCGTTTTGGCTACTTTCTCTCTCTCTCTCTGTGCCACACACAGACTTTCAGAGCAGATCGCAGCGCACCAGCGCTCTCTCGAATCGCGCAAGCAAGTCTCTGTTCCAATCTGCAGCAACTGTGTGATGATATTCACGTCAGCATGGGACAACATCCCGATGGAATGTTTCCAACACCTTATAGAATGCCCCGAAGAATTCAGGCTGTTCCGGAGGCAAAGGGGGCCCGACCCGGGACTAGATGGGTGTACCTAATAAACTAGCCGGTGTATATATTTATATTCCGGACTCTGACATTGCTCGTTATGACATTTCTTAATTTCTTTCTTTTCATTGTGTGTATTGTTTTGTATTGTCAGGTATTACTGCACTGCCGGAGCTAGAAACATAAGCTTTTTGCTGCCCCTTGCGATAACATCTGCAAAATATGTGTACGTGACCAATAACAATAGATTTGACTTCTTGGTCTGTCCTTGCGCTCAGCCCACCCTCCTAGCAGGCCCATACGGGAGCCAGCAGCCCGGTGTGAGGTGGGGTGGCACTGGGAGGAGTCCTCGTCCTTCTGCTCTGCTCTGCTGCCACGGCCTTTGAGGCTGTGCCCGCTGCTCCAGGGCAACACAACAGAACAATAGCCGCCTCCATCTGTCTACCCTCTGGTGACACACACACACACCACAACACACAGGGCCCAGACGGCTCTGGCAGACACACCAATAAGGAGAGAAGGGAAGGGGACTCCTCCCAGTGCCAACATCAGGAGCCACTGGGACTGCATCCACTGGGGAAGAGGGGTGTCAGAAGGTCGAATCTGGACTAGCAAAGACGTGGCTTTTACAATAAATCAGTGAGAACAACACTAACCAAGCTTTGATATAGAACAGTTAGATTTAGCTAAACCTGTTCGGCACAGGGGAGACCAGTGCAGAGTAGGAGAATGAAAGTAGCCCACAGTAGAACTAAGTCAGCACTTCTTCTCTTTAACAATATTCCCACCAGTTTTGGAATAGTCCCTTCTAACTGTGTCGTCGTTAGGAGCTCTCTTTGTCCTGCCTTAATGAATGGGGAGCACAGAAAGAGATATGATACTGGGATGAAGTGAGACACAAAGAGCAGTACACTGGCCAGCCACATTTCTATCAGCTAAATGTTTCACATGGCTGAACGCACCCCTGGTTACCCAGGCGGTAACCACTTCTGGAGTGTCTGATTGAAAGTCAAGGGGAGGGGGGATAAAATGGGAACCGCTGACTGAGGATTGGAGCTGTGCACCTCTGACCCTGGCCTAGTGTTAGCACCTGGGTTGGTTGGGGTCAATGCCATTTCAATTCAGTTGTTTGGAGGAAAAATTGCAAATAGAATTGGAATTGACCCCCACCTAATATGATTAGCACCCAGCTGGAAAGCTGCTCAGCGCGAGACAATTTGTATTTCTCCCCAAAATATCCATATGATTTGCTTAGGCTCACCTGCTGGGGTGGCAGATGTGTGTGTTGTGTGTTTTGGGTGGCGCCCCCTATCCTCTCACCTGGCACTGCTGGATCTCCCTGGGTCAGGCATCTGGCGAGCTGCACCCGGAGCAGGCACACCGGCAGTGCAACCTGTTCCGATCAGGATGGTTATGAGGGTCGTGTGCGTAACGTGCGTGTGTGCGTGGCGGTTGTGAGTGTGCGTGGCGGTTGTGAGTGTGCGTGGCGGTTGTGAGTGTGCGTGGCGGTTGTGAGTGTGCGTGGCGGTTGTGAGTCTGCGTGGCGGTAGTGAGTCTGCGTGGCGGTAGTGAGTGTGCGTGGCGGTAGTGAGTGTGCGTGGCGGTTGTGAGTGTGCGTGGCGGTTGTGAGTGTGCGTGGCGGTTGTGAGTGTGCGTGGCGGTTGTGAGTGTGCGTGGCGGTAGTGAGTGTGCGGGGCGGTAGTGAGTGTGCGTGGTGGTTGTGAGTGTGCGTGGCGGTTGTGAGTGTGCGTGGCGGTTGTGAGTGTGCGCGCGTGCAGTTGTGAATTTGAAAACGCATTAAACCATTTCACCTCAACTTTGTCAAAACGACTGTTCTATGATCCCTGTCCCAAACATCAACCAATAGAAATACATAACAATACTACTCAGCATCAACTGTCATACAGTACAAGAGAAGAGCAATTGAACTTCCACAGAGACAGACAGTAGTGGTTACAAAATCATGCCTATTGATTCATCTGGCCTTTTCAATCCAAGGCCGTCGGTGTAGGGTGAAGTTGCTCCTAGAAGCCGATCCTGGATCAGTTTGACATTTTCTCCACTAATGGTTAAAGTTAGGATTGAGCCTAGATTTGTACTTAGAGGAAACTTCACCCTGGAGCCCAGCCCCTTCGAACCTCCCATAAATACCCAGGGTAACAATACAAATCCTAGTTCTTGCAGGAGCTTGTGTTACATCAACTGTGTTTTGAAAGTAGGCCACCGCTGTGTGTTTGTGTGTGCGTGTCAGAAAAAGAAGAGTAGAAAGACTCAAATGAGGGCATAGAATTGGTTTACAAGGCAGGTGAAAGTAATCTGTGACTGAAGACTGACTCAGTCAAGCTTGACGTTTGACACTGTCAAATCCTTTCAAATACACAAATGCGCAGACAAACATGCACGCACACGCAAACACACACACAGTGATGTGACTATTCAGCCAGCAAAAACCTCCAACAAGAGCCATCCAGAGCAGTGATCAGAGGCTTTGAAAAGGCCATCCAGCATCAGTGATTAAGGTAATGGCAAGCTATAACACTGTCTCATTCACAGGACATACCGTAGGTTTCATTCTGAGCAGCTTCTGAAGTACCAGATCGTAAGTCCATAAACCCTAGCAATGCGGGTCTAGGCTTAAAGCTTTCCATTCTGCCATGTCTCCAATCTCTCTCTCTCTCATTCTTTTTCTCTCTCCACCCGCACACACAGTGCCAACCCAAACACGGCGTTTCCGTTTGGCAGGTGTGTGATTCTTGAGTGATGGGCGCTGGAGTAAAAAAGGGTCTCGCGGTGAAATGAAGGAGAGGTTGTGAATCTCCGTCTGTCTTTCTTCCTCTCTCCATAGATCACGTCTAAGGATCTCGCTGCTGTTCAAATGTGCACACACACGCACGCGCACACACACACGGATGCTTGGCCGTTGCGTTGGGTCCATCATCTGGCTCACCTGGCCTAGGGGCTGGGCTGCTATGGGCCAGTGAGCAAAGCCATCTGTCTATCTGCACGTGTCTTTGTATGCATTATGTTGGGTTGACCTGCCTGTACGCTTGTCTCTCTTTCTGGCTGGCTGTCTGTAGGCCTCCCTGCTTTCCTTCTGTCTCTGTGTGTCTTTTAGCGTCTGTGTGTGTGTGTGTGTGTGTGTGTGTGTGTGTGTGTGTGTGTGTGTGTGTGTGTGTGTGTGTGTGTGTGTGTGTGTGTGTGTGTGTGTGTGTGTGTGTGTGTGTGTGTGTGTGTGTGTGTGTGTACAAACACCACCTCTCACTGTAAGCTCCCACTCACCCCCAGCCCTGAGTGAATACATAACTCCCTGCACTCATCCTGTTAGTTTTTACTTTTTTAATCTCTCTCTCTTTCTCCCTCTCTCCTTCTAAAATATTTATAACTGTTGTGCTGCACAGGCAAGAAAAAGGCTTTTCTTTTGTAATATTTTTTTGGTGCTAAGCCAATCAAATGGCTTGGATCTGTTCTGCGAAGCCGGGTGCAATCCGGTTCTGTCATCTCATTCCTCTCCCCCCAAAAATAAACACTTATATAACAACAATATGATTACCAACGTGCCTCTGCTAAGGAAAATAGGTTTTGCAACAGTACCGTTTTAGCATTGGCCAGCGCTAGAGGATATAATGGAGAAATGACTCACTGTGTTTTGATAGAGAGCCCAGACAAGAGCAGGGGCCACTAATTCACAGTAGCGTGGACACACTTTCACTGAATGTTTAAAAAGCCATTGTATCTCCACGAATGTCTCGTTCAAGGTGACCAGTGGAAGACCGAAAGAGAGAGAGAGAGATAAAAGGAAAGAAAAGGAGAAAAACGAGAGACAAAACAAATTATAGGAAAAAAGACAATCTTACTCAAATCACCAAGTAGGATGAGGTTACCTCTAGGGACTGCTCTAAGGTCAGTTTTACATTCTCCAGGAGCCCTAGTTGGCAGACGACACAATAGTGATAGGCCTGATTACCATCAATAACGAGACAACAGGGAGGAGGTTGGGGCCCTGGGAAAATAACCTCTCACTCAACATCAACAAAACGAGCTGATCGTGGATTTCAGGAAACAGCAGAGGGAGCACGCCCCATCCACATTGACTGGACAGCAGTGGAGAAGGTAGAAAGTTCCTCAGAGTACACATCACTGACGGTCTGAAATGGTACACCCACACAGATAGTGTGGTGAAGAAGGTGCATTTACGCCTCGTCAACCCCGGGAGGCTGAAGAAATTTGGCTTGGCCCCTAAAACCCTCACAAACTTCTACAGATGCACAATTGAGAGCATCCTGTCGGGCTGTATCACCGCCTGGTATGGCAACTGCACCGCCCGCAACCACAAGGCTCTCCAGAGGGTGGCGAGATCTGCCCAATGCATCACCGGGGGAAAACTACCTGCCCTCCAGGACACCTACAGCACCCAATATCACAAGAAGGCCAAACAGATCATCAAGGACATCAACCACCCAAGCCACTGCCTGTTCACCCCGCTATCATCCAGAAGGTGAAGTCAGTACAGGTGCATCAAAGCTGGAATCGAGACACTGAAAACAGCTTCTATCTCAAGGCCATCAGACTGTTAAATAGCCATCACCCGGTTACGCAACCCTGCACCTTCGAGGCTGCTGCCCTATACACATAGACTTGGAATCCCTGGCCACTTTAATAATGGAATAATAGTCACTTTAATAATGTTTACATACTGCTTTACTCATCTCATATGTACAGAGCCTTCGGAAAGTATTCTGACCACTTGACTTTTCCCACATTTTGTTACGTTACGGACATATTCTTGAGGATAAAAAAAAAAAATCCTCAACAATCTTCACACAATACCCCATAATGACAAAGCGAAAACAAGGTTTTCTAAATGTTTGTACATTTATTAAAAATAAAAAACAGAAATAAGTTATTTACATAAGTATTCAGACCCTTTGGTATGAGACTCGAAGTTGAGTTCAGGTGCATCCTGAATAGTTAACGTTTCCAAATCAAATCAAAGTTTATTTGTCAAGTGCGTCGAATACAACAGTGAAATGCTTACTTACAGGCTCTAACCAACAGTGCAATTTCCAAGTAAAAAAAAAAAAAAAAACGTATTTGGTGAACAATAGGTAAGTTAAGAAATAAAAACAACAGTAAAAAGACAGTGAAAAATAACAGTAGTGTGACAGAGTGACTATGCATTTATGATAGTGGGTGGCGGGACACAATGCAGATAGCTCGGTTAGCCAATGCGCAGGGGCACCGGTTGGTTGGGCTAATTGAGGTAGCATGTACATGAATGTATAGTTCCATTGATCATCCTTGAGGTGTTTCTACAACTTGATTGGAGTCCACCTGTGGTAAATTCAATTGACTGAACATGATTTGGAATGGCACACACCTGTCTATATAAGGTCCCACAGTTGACAGTGCATATCAGAGCAAAAACCAAGCCATGAGGTCAAAGGAATTGTCTGTAGAGCTCCGAGACAGGATTGTGTCGAGGCACATACAGTGGGGCAAAAAAGTATTTAGTCAGCCACCAATTGTGCAAGTTCTCCCACTTAAAAAGATGAGAGAGGCCTGTAATTTTCATCATAGGTACACTTCAACTATGACAGACAAAATGAGATAAAAAAAAATAAAAAAAACAGAAAATCACATCTTAGGATTTTTAATAAATTTATTTGCAAATTATGGTGGAAAATAAGTATTTGGTCAATAACAAAAGTTTGTCATTATGGGATATTGTGTGTAGATTGATGAGGGAAAAAAACAATTTAATCAATTTTAGAATACAATGTGGGAAAAGGGAGGGGTCTGAATACTTTCCAAATGTACTGTATATACTGTATTCTATTCTACTGTATTTTAGTCAATGCCACTCCGACATTGCTCGATCTAATATTTATATATTTCTTAATTCCATTCTTTTACTTTTAGATTGTGTGTATTGTTGTGAATTGTTAGATACTACTGCACTGTTGGAGCTAGGAACACAAGCATTTCGCTACACCCGCAATAACAACTGCTAAATATGTGTATGGCACCAATACAATTTGATTTGATGTGAAGAGGTCCTTTGGAACCCTTGGAGATACCCTCTGATGTGGCACAAGGCATTGTGAGTAGATTATTTGCCTCTGTCGGACTGAGTGGCCTTCAATGGCAGCAAGTCTTGCCATCTCTCTCTCTCAGCCACACACACATACAAAGTCGAAACTGTTTCCACTCACACTTGAGAGAACGAAGGACATCTCTCTGACGACTCGCATGAGAAAGGCTACAAATCACTCAATGAGTCAAAGTATTGTGTTACGTTCAGGTCATTCTTCGTAACACCAAGTGCTTGTCGTTCTGTCGGAAAACCGACAAGACGGTCACGGCGATAGAGAACCACGCGTCGCCACATCACTGAACTGCTAAAAAAAACACAGCCCTCGCTACCCCACCTTTCAGTTCCATTCATAGTCAAGCAGGATTTGCAGTCACCCCACAGTGGCTTTTGAAGCTTACTCCCACACACACACACTCATTTATTCACACACATAACTCACATGGACACACGGCGTTGGGCACACAGACACACACAACAAAAACAGATAAACACACCCACTCACTTCCAAAACATTCACGTCTGACACCGTTTGTGTGATCCTTTGGAAAACAGCAGACACACACCAGGGATAACAAACATACTGTATGCACTTAAAGCGCTCGTTTGACCCTATATCTACACTGCTTTAGCGCTTTCATGCCTTGAAATCCCTAGTGCTCCTGGTAGAAGTTACCACGACAACACAGATCTGATCTAAGATCAGTTTACCTTAAGCAATTGCTTGGAACATGCAATACTGACCGTACACCAGTGAAACATGGAAACTTCGTCCTACTCTGAAATGCTGGGATTAAAAAAAGCAGCTGTTGTTTCCAATTGGCACGCATAAAAAGCTAATTAGAATTTAGGGAGAGGAAGGCCCGCTTAGGGGGAGAGGGGGAACTAGCTCACGCATGCACACACACAGAGACAGCTGACCCAAAGAGCGTGAACCTACGTAGAGGAGCTTTGCGCTGGAGTGTGAACCCTTGGCAGGTGTCTCTCAGAGTGTGGGCGTGTGTAGCGGCACAAAGGTCCCATCACAGTATCCCTGTGGAGATCGATCCAGTCTCACTGACCAGATACATCAACATGGGTGGCCCTGACAGGTGGATTACATCATCCTTGCTCATTTCAACAAGAGCCTATACACTCCCAGCTCATTATCAATACAGTCTTATACATAACCACATCGTATTGACAATAAACGGAGTGCTTTATGCAATACAGTACACTCCTCTCATACAAGTCTGCAGATTCCAATGTACGGCCTAGTAGGCTTGGGCGGTATTACTGTGTATACCGTATACCGGGGTATTTGGAAATAGCCACGGGATGGTTTTTTAAATACCGCCAATACCATTGAAACTGTTTTTTTGTTTGTTTTTCAATACATTTTCATATTTGTAGCAATTTTTTTATGTAAATACCTGTGTCAACTTGTGCAATATGTTCAAAGTTAAAGCTGATCGCCTTCTTCATTTCACCAGTCACATTATTTTACATGATGAAGCTTCCCGTAGTTCCCCAGAAACAGTTGACCCAGTCACATGTTTGTTAGTAAATAGCACAATGGGAGAAAGCGGGAGCAGTTGAGTCCATCTGTGTTACTGACAAGAGATTGCGTTCTATATTGAGAGGCAACAGTCTTTATTCTTCAATAGAATGATCAGAGACGTGCAACTATGGTTTTCACAGACAATACATTAGAGCAACACATTCGGCAGACAATAGCTTCATTTTCCATCAGGTGACGACAGAAGCGCAATGCTATTTTGGCAGATGAGTAAATGAGTTTACGATGACAAAGAAAGGTATTTTTTGTTGCAAAAAAAACAACAATGCGTGGCCATCATATTTCGAATGGGTATCATAGAAAAAACATAACCAGCTACATTTCCTAAATGTTTTGCTTAAAGACCTCTTGCATTTTACCGAGCTATACACAGAGAAGAATACTGGAGAAGAGTAGCAACACATCAGTCAAAGCGCTGTCTTTTAATAGAATGCCCGTTTGTGACTTCTCATCCGAGTGGAGAAGTGCATCTGAAGCACAACATTAGTTTGATGCTGAGCAGAAATTACAATAAGAAGCATTTTAGATCTGCGTTTACAAAACAGTACAGTATTTTGTTTTTTTTCCCCCGGGTGTGATGAACAAGGAATTCTGCATTAGGGCAACCCCTAATTTAAACTTGCTAATTATCTAAGTAAGTGGCTGAATTAATAAGATCACGGGGCATCATGTTGTTAACCTCTTCAACCTATAGGGGCGCTATTTCATTATTGGATAAAAAAACGTGCCCGTTTTAAGCGCAATATTTTGTCACAAAAAGATGCTCGACTATGCATATAATTGACAGCTTTGGAAAGAAAACACTCTGACGTTTCCAAAATGGCAAAGATATTATCTGTGAGTGCCCCAGAACTGATGCTACAGGCGAAACCAAGATGAAACTTCAAACAGGAAATGAACAGGATTTTTGAGGCTCTGTTTTCCAATGTCTCCTTATATATGGCTGTGAATGCGCCAGAAATGAGCCTGCCCTTTCTATCGTATTTGTAGGCATATCATTGGAAGATTGGCCGTAAAAGACTACATTTACCAGGTGTCCACCCGGTGTCCTTTGTTGAAATTGCTGCGTAATCTACAAGCTGCACGCAGTCATCCAGTGATTGAGAGGAGAGAGGAGACTTCCACGAACGATATATCATGACTTCACCCACCGCTGTAAGAGATATGTGAAAAACACCTTGAGGATTGATTCTAAACAACGTTTACCATGTTTCAGTCGATATTATGGAGTTAATTTGGAAAAAAGTTTGTCGTTTTGATGACTGAATTTTGGGGTTTTTTGGTAGCCAAACATGACGCAGAAAACGGAGCGATTTCTCCTGCACAAATAATCTTTCAGGAAAAACTGAACAGTTGCTATCTACCTGAGAGTCTCCTCATTGAAAACATCCGAAGTTCTTCAAAGGTAAATTATTTTATTTTAATGCTTTTCTGGTTTTTGTGAAAATGTTGCCTGCTGAATGCTAACGCTAAATGTTACGCTAAATGCTATGCTAGCTATCAATACTGTTACACAAATGCTTGTTTTGCTATGGTTGAGAAGCATATTTTTAAAATCTGAGATGACAGTGTTGTTAACAAAAGGCTAAGCTTGAGAGCTAGCATATTGATTTCATTTCATTTGCGATTTTCATGAATAGTTAACGTTGTGTTATGGTAATGAGCTTGAGGCTGTATTCACGATCCCGGATCCGCAACAGGTTAAGCTTTCTTTTTTTTCTTACCCTCTTTTCTCTCCAATTCTGTGGTATCCGATTGTTAGTAGTTACTATCTTGTCTCATCGCTACAACTCCCGTACGGGCTCGGGAGAGACGAAGGTCGAAAGCCATGCGTCCTCCGAAACACAACCCAACCAAGCCGCACTGCTTCTTAACAATTATCTGTACAGCCGCCACTGTAGCTGATTCCTTGAATTTCTTTATCCTCTCGTTCTGGGCCTGTCTTCTCCTCCCCCCTCTTCTCCTAGCAGAGCAGGCAGGCCAGTTGCCCTAGCGACTCCCAGACTCCACACAGGCACAGTGTGTACACAGCACCGTTCTTCCTCCAGACAAGCATGCGTCAAACTTTTGTTAATTTGCACAATGTCTCATGTTTACATTCGCTTGTAAATGTCCAAACTCAAAAATGACATTGGTAGCTCCTACCTATACATGTATAACTTTATGAGCTGGATTGCCTGTCTATACAATGCGTTTATTTTTGTTTGTGCACATTTAGCTAATTTAGATAGCAGCCTCCATGGAAGTGTGCTATTACTTGTGCAAATTTTGTTAGCATTCTGGTAATAGACATCCAATGTGCTTTTTTTGTAGTTTTGGCGCCCCCTTGTGTACTAAGCCGGTAATACTGTAAATGTGAGAGAGAAGGGTGGTATGATGATATGAACATCTGGATACTCTCCAACCCTACTGCCTAGTAGAGCAGAGGTAGGCTAGCAAATGCTAAAGGGCACTGTTAGCTTCCCTGAGGCTGTGTGGTGATAATCATTGACTTCACCCACCGCTGTAAACTATTTCACAATCTTCCTCGTACCACAACAGAGTGAGGGAGGATGCGGGAGACCACGAGAGAGAAAGAGAGACGGAGAAAATTAGACTAACTAATAGCTGACTAGGCGGTGGCGACGGAAGCAGCGGTAGCTTGTAAACAGGAGGCTTTGATTTGACGTGAACAGAGAATGAGGTCATGCTGCCGGGGCTAGTTTTTTTTATCCTAGCTGCTACAGTATGGCCCATCCGCTGGGAACAGCGCTTGGGTTAGCGTCAGCGGCTAATGTGCTTAGCGGGAGCTCCGGGCCATGCGGTGCCTCACCTGGTGCCCGCTCTCTCGCTTTCAACCTCTCTCTTTCTCTCTATGTATCGCCCCTTGAGACTCTACAGCAACAGTGTTGACTCGATAGAGGATGGAGGGAGTGGGGGGTGCATACACAAATAGAGGAGGACTGGTGCAGAGGAGAGGAAGACTGACAGCGAGGGAGAAATTTAGAGGGCAAGAGGGGCAAAAACACTAACACCAAGAAAGGGAAAAGGTACACTAAAGACAGGAGGATGTAGGAATAGCAAGCAATACGGAAGGTAGGGCACAGGGAGAGAGAGAGGGACGTTGAGCGAGCGAGGTAAATGAAAAATGGAAGGAGGAGACGTGAAATGGGGGGGGGACAAATAAAGAGGAGGAAAATGAGAGAGGGGAGTGACTGTGAGCATGAACACATGAGCGTGTTCGTCTAAGCCAAGTTTGTCTCAGCTGTGTTCCCATCCTTTTACAACGTGCTACACTCAAACTAAATTGCTTGAATTCTCTCAAAGCCTTCCTCCCGCTCTCTCTCAAGCGGCCACTTCGCAGTCTCCCTATAGCTCTTCCATACTCTCTAGTGCTGACAACATTAATATATGTTTGACTGGGAGGGAAAAAACTAACTCAACGTAAGTGGCAAATAACACACACATACACAGCCTGGCGTCTCTTATTAGCGCTGAGTGGGAATAAAGTGTAGGCGGCGTTTTGCAACAGAGAGACTATTCTGGGATGCGTTTGGGGCCCGCAGTAAAAATGGGAATCTGCCAGCAGTGTTAATTATGAAGCTGGTTGAGAGAATGCCAAGAGTGTGCAAAGCTGTCATCAAGGCAGAAGGTGACTACTTTGAAGAATCTAGAACATATATTTTGATTTGTTTAACATTTTTTGGGGTTACTACATGATTCCATACGTGTTATTTCATAGTTTTGATGTCTTCACTATAATTGGCTCTGATCCAAGATGGCGTAGCAGTGGGACGTGCGTTTGCCTCGTCCCGTGTAAATATTCTGTTTTTCATATTTTTTTTCAGATATATTTTAATCTCACTTTTCATCTACGAACGAAATATACTTTCCTGCAACCCGCCTCACCCAATTTTGGTACGGATCTGATATTTTTATTACTTATAACTGGAACCTCCATCAGAAGCTAGCCAGCTAACTAGCTACTAGCTATTAGTCATTGTTAGCCACTGCTAGTGGTCTTCACCTTTAGCTCGGACACCAGCGGCTTTAGCTCGGACAATACCTTCCAGTCTGCTCAGCGCGATATCAACCCAGAGCATATCGGACTGCTTTTCTCAACCACATCACCGGATTCCTGTCGCAAGCTCTGGACCATTACACCGGATCATCGCAGCTAGCTAGCTGCAACCGAGTGGCTATTGTTGGCTAATGCCTCTGTCCCGATGCAAGCACCAGTTAGCCTTGAGCTAGCCTCGAGCTAGGACCATCGCCCGGCTAGCCGACGAAGTATACCAGCTTCTTGGCCTGGACCCTTTATTGTCGACATGGAGCCCCGCTGATCCATCACGACTGGTCTGCCGACGCAATCGTCCAATGTGTTTCAACAGGCTTTTACGTTGCGATGTCGCCGAAGAACCATCTGCTAGCCACGGCACGCTAGCTTTCTGAACGCTGTGTCTCCAGCTCACCTAGCATAGTAGGGACTACCGAACGGCCCCCTTTTGTTTATCTGTCGGCCCCAGCCTCGAACTCAGGTCCTGTGTGTACCTAAGTGACCCGCCATTTACCTGTTGTTGTCTTCGCTCACCTGATCAACACCTGTGATTGCTTTATGCCTCTCTCTAATGTCAATATGCCTTGTCTACCGCTGTTTAAGTTATTATTATTTTATTTCACTGTAGAGCCCTCAGTCCTGCACAAAATGCCTTAGATAGCTCTTTTGTCACACACCCCACCCATGCAGACCTCACCTGGCTTAACTGGTGCCTCTAGAGATGCAAACTCTCTCATCGTCACTCAATGCCTAGATTTACCTCCACTGTACTCACATCCTACCATACCCTTGTCTGTACATTATGCACTGGATCTATTCTACCGTGCCCAGAAATCTGTTCCTTTTATTCTCTGTTCCCAACGCACTAGATGACCAGTTCTTATAGACTTTTGCCGTACCCTTATCCTACTCTTCCTCTGTTCCTATGGTGATGTAGAAGTTAACCCATGCCCTGTAGCCCCAGTACTACACCTATTTCCCAGGCGCTCTCATTTGTTGACTTCTGTAACGGTAAAAGCCTTGAATTCATGCATGTTAACATCAGAAGCCTAAGTTTGTTTTATTCACTGCTTTAGCACACTCCGTCAACTCTGATGTCCTAGCGGTTTTTGAAACCTGGCTTAGGAAGGCCACCAAAAATTCTGAAATTTCCATCCCAAACTACAACATTTTCTCCGTCAAGATAAAACTGCAAAAGGGGGCGGAGTTGCAATCTACTGTAGAGATAGCCTGCAGGGTTCTGTCATACTATCCAGGTCTGTGCCCAACCAGTTCGAGCTTCTACTTTTAAAAATCCACCTTTCCAGAAAAAAGTTGCTCACTGTTGCCACTTGTTATATAGACCCCCCTCAGCCCTCAGCTAAGCCCTGGACACCCTATGTGAATTGATTGCCCCCCCATCTATCTTCAGAGTTCGTACTGTTAGGTGACCTAAACTAGGATATGCTTAACACCCTGACCGTCCAACAATCTAAGCTAGATGTCCTCAATCTCACACAAATGATCAAGGAACCTACCAGATACAACCCTAAATCCATAATGGGTCCGCGGTCAAACGACCACCCCTCATCAGTGTCAAACGGCCCTTAAAACACTTCAGTGAGCAGGCATCTCAAATCGACCTGGCCTGGGTATCCTGGAAGGATATTGACCTCATCCCGTCAGTAGAGGATGCCTGGTGGTTCTTTAAAAGTGCTTTCCTCACCATCTAAAATAAGCAAGCCCCTTTCAAAAAAATGTAGAAGTAAGAACAGTTATAGTGCGTGGTTTACTCCAGACCTGTCTGCCCTTGACCAGCACAAAAACATCCTGTGGCGTTCTGCATTAGCATCGGATAGCCCCCGTGATATGCAACTTTTCAGGGAAGTTAGGAACAAATTGTAACGCCAGGGTAGTGGGTTCAATCCCCGGGACCACCCATACGTAGAATGTATGCACACATGACTGTAAGTCGCTTTGGATAAAAGCGTCTGCTAAATGGCATATATTATTATTATTATTAAATACACACAGGCAGTTAGGAAAGCTAAGGCTAGCTTTTTCAAACAGAAATTTGCCTCCTGTAGTACTAACTCCAAAAAGTTATGGGACACTAAAGTCCATGGAGAACAAGAGCACCTCCTCCCAGCTGCCCACTGCTCTGAGGCTAGGAAACACTGACACAACTAATAAATACACTATAATTGATAATTTCAAGAAGCATTTCTCTACGGCTGGCCTGCTTTCCACCTGGCTACCCCTACCCCGGTCAACTGCCCAGCAACTCGCCAAAACCCCCACCATTTCTCCTTTACCCAAATCCAGATAGCTGATGTTCTGAAAGAGCTGCAAAATCTGGACCCCTACAAATCGCCGGGCTAGAAAATCGCGACCCTCTCTTTCTAAAATTATCTGCCGAAATTGTTGCAATCCCTATTACTAGCCTGTTCAACCTCTCTTTCGTATCGTCTGAGATTCCCAAAGATTGGAAAGCTGCCGCAGTCAACCCCCTCTTCCAAGGGGGTGACACTCTAGACCCAAACTGCTACAGACCTATATCTATCCTACCCTGTCTTTCTAAGGTCTTCGAAAGCCAAGTTAACAAACAGATCACCGACCATTTCGAATCCCACCATACCTTCTCCGCTATGGAATCTGATTTCAGAGCTGGTCATGGGTGCACCTCAGCCACGTTCAAGGTCCTAAACGACATCATAACCGCCATCGATAAGAGACATTACTGGGCAGCCGTATTCATCGACCTGACCAAGACTCTGTCAATCACCACATTCTTATTGGCAGACTCGACAGCCTTGGTTTCTCAAATGATTGCCTCGCCTGGTTTATCAACTACTTCTCTGATAGAGTTCAGCGTGTCAAATCAGAGGGCCTGTTGTCCGGACCTCTGGCAGTCTCTATGGGGGTTCCACAGGGTTCAATCCTTGGGCCGACTCTCTTCTCTGCATACATCAATGATGTTGCTCTTGTTGCTGGTGATTCTTTGGTACACCTCTACGCAGACGACAACATTCTGTATACTACTGGTACGCTCTTTGGACATTGTGTTAACTAACCTGCAGACGAGCGTCAATGCCATACAACTCTTACTAAAACTGACCATCCTACCGATCCTCGACTTCGGTGATGTCATCTATAAAATAACCTCAAACACTCTACTCAACAAACTGGATGCAGTCTATCACAGTGCCATCCGTTTTGTCACCAAAGCCCCATACACTACCCACCATTGCGACCTGTACGCTCTCGTTGGTTGGCCCTCGCTTCATACTCGTCGCCAAACGAGTATGACTGGGCACCATAGCAACACACACACGTAGATATATATATATATATCACTGGTTGTTATATTGTAATTACTTCGCCAACATGGCCTATTTATTGCCTTAACTCCCTTATCTTAACTCATTTGCACTCATATAGACTTTTTGTTTTATTTTGTTCTACTGTATTATTGACTGTATGTTTTGTTTACTCCATGTGTAACTCTGTTGTTGTATGTGTCGAATTGCTATGCTTTATCTTGGCCAGGTCGCAGTTGCAAATGAGAACTTGTTCTCAACTGGCCTACCTGGTTAAATAAAGGTGAAATCATCATCATCTGCATATCTATCATTCCAGTGTTAATGCTAAATTGTAATTTTTTCGCCACTATGGCCTGTTTATTGCCTTACCTCCCTAATCGTACTACATTTGCACACACTGTATATAGATGTTTCTATTGTGTTATTGACTGTACGTTTGTTCATGTGTAACTGTGTTGTTTTTTGTCGCACTGCTTTGCTTTATCTTGGCCAGGTCGCAGTTGTAAATGAGAACTTGTTCTCAACTGGTCTACCTGGTTAAATAAAGGTTAAATAAATAAACAAATAAAACAATTCAACAATGTAGAAAAAAGTAAAAAATTAAGAAAAACACTTGAATGAGTGGGTGTCCAAACTTTTGACTGGTACTGTATATCTTTTTTTATTGAACACCCCCCACCCACCCGGTAATCTAAGCATATCTAAAAATCTATTGTGAAATAAAAACGCAGATAAATAAATACACCTTGCAGAGTACAAACATCAGAAATAATTTACAAATTATAGAGATCCATTCGTAGATGTACAGATCTGTTGGATTGTAGTTAAGAAACGTCTACCGCTGCTTTTCCCCCCCAGATGTCCAAAGTGGACAGCCTGGCCCTGTGAATCCTGGCTGTGGACAGTTCCATCAGATATCTTCCTTCAATTTGAAGAACCAATGCTGCAATGGTAACTGATGAGGTGGTATCCACCTTGGTACAATCATTTTCTTAGCAGCTGTGGTTCCTGCCAATCGCACTCTCCATTGGCGTTCAATTCAGATTCATCACAAACCGACATCACCATTGGATCTAATGGCAATATTTGGTACAGAGAATATATCGTTGACTTTCTACCAGAATTCAACCAGCCCCGGCACATTAAAACACTGGCGGATTTCCCGGAAGCTAAAGAGTCCATTCACGTATCTTTGAAAGTATAAATACCCTTCCTAGATCCACACAATTCCTTTTTACGCCCTATTGGAGAGTATGAATGGCATTTAAGATGAGATCTCGAATGCGTCTCTGTTGCTTTCCACACATTTACTGCGGAAACTATAATTGGTCCAAACAATAATTCACATTGATTTAGGAGTCAGCCCAGAAAATAATGCATATTGTATTCTTATTCGAGTTTGGAATGATAGGTGACTAACGGCGTTCTTCGTTTGTCGAAAGAGAGTCGGACCGAAATGCAGCATGGTGGTTACTCATGTCTTTAATGAAAACAAATGACGATACATGAAATAACTTAATAAATACAAAAACAACAAACGGAACGTGAAAACCTAATACAGCCTGTCTGGTGAACAACTACACAGAGACAGGAACAATCACCCACGAAATACACAGTGAAACCCAGGCTACCTAAATACGGTTCCCTATCAGAGACAACAAGAATCACCTGACTCTGATTGAGAACCGCCTCAGGCATCCAAGCCTAAACTAGACACACCCCTAATCAACCACAATCCCAATGCCTACAAAAAAAACAATGCGACAACACAATAAACCCATGTCACACCCTGGCCTGAACAAATACATAACGAAAACACAAAATACAATGACCAAGGCGTGACAGTGACGAAAGCCCACCTGATGATTTTGTTCTCTGTAGTGTTCCATATTTAATCTGCGGTCTGCAATAGTCTTTATGGCAGACTATTGGTCTAAACTTGACTCTATAGGAGGAGGCAGTGGTAACATGGAACTCATAAAATTGATACAAGGGATGAAATTCATTTTAATAATTGAGATTCTAGCATGCAGAGAAGTAGGCATAACTCACCATCTGTTTTATGTTTTTTTGGACCTTTTGAAAGGTGAAAAGTAGGTTCTTCCTGCAAATAGTGTAAATAGATTTGTGGCCATCACTTACTTAAGCATTGTCCTCCCCCTTGTATCAATTTGATGAGTTCCATGTTATCACTGCCTCCTCCTATAGAGTCAAGTTTAGACCAATAGTCTGCCATAAAGAGGTTCATTTTCAGGAAAAAAAGAGACCACAGATTAAAAATGGGGCACTACAGAGCTCCCGAGTGGCTGAGGCACTGCACCTCAGCACAAGAGGTGTCACTAAAGTCCCCGGTTCAAATCCAGGCTGAATCACACCCAGCTGTGATTGGGAGTCCCATAGGGTGGCGCACAATTGGTCCAGCGTTGTCCGGGTTAGGCCGTCATTGTAAATAAGAACGTGTTCTTAACTGACTTGCCTAGTTAAAGAGAAGGGGAAAAAAGCATCAGGTGGACTTTCCTGTTTTTTTCCCCCACCTACGATTCCAAATGTGTAAAGTGATCTGATGATCTGTTGTTGATTTGGCTTCTGTGACATTACGGATCCTTCCAGGGAAGGGACGCATGACACAGTCCTTTTTCAATACCTGCAGCAACCAGACCATGCGGCTAGATTATGGACCGGGAGTACCCACGGACAGATACTAATGGTCTGCCAGGGACAGATACTAATGGTCTTTCTCTTTCGCACACACAGACAAGCACAGTATGCACACACATAGGCAGAGACACACCCATAGGATCGTAACACACACATTCCAGGTGGCATTTTTATTGTATAGTGTGTACAGTCACTAATCTCTAGTCAATTGATTCATATCAGGTCCATCTCTGTTCTACTGGGAAAAAAACCTGGTGGGTCAAAACTAACTGACCGTTCAGACGGTGCGCGTAAACCAAATATACCCACCAGCAAGTATTAGCCATTTAAGCTAAATACTCTGGTGCCTAAGTGTCTGTGCAATAAGGGGGACATTGATGCCAACTAATACAATTAAGATCCATCATGACAAGAGCTTTTAGGTCAAGCATACTCCCGGGGGAAAAGTACGAAGACGAAACGCAAAGGTTGCAAATAGAGAATGACCAAGCAAAACATAGACGTAATTAAGGTGTAACGAACACACACACACTCCCAAACCACATGACATAACATTGCCACGGTCTGGTGTCTGAAATTGCTTGGTAATTGCAATTCCTTGTGCTCTTGAATGCTCGTGTCATGATGAAGTTTGTTCTTGAATGCTTTCTCCCCAGAGTCTGACTGCCTTTTATCCTGCGGAAACCCGCTGAGATTAAACAAAGGCATTCCGGCAGCAAAGCTTTCTGAATTCCCAATGGGAATAATAATAATAATAATGGATCATTTGCTACCGCCAGACACTTAACACTCTTTTGAAGGGGAGAGTGATATGTCTTCGGGAGGGTAAATAATCTTAGATGAGGACAATTTGACATGTTTGTTTCTTCAGTTGATCCCTTGGTTGAAGTTAGCGTTTTGGGGGAGTTATGTAAAGCATACAGCCCAATTATCCCAAACCATGTTTGTCTCAAGCCGACTACATAACATAAAATAATTTGCCTGCTTTGATTCGTTTTTTCTTTAGGGGTTGAGGGAGAGTGAGAGAAAACGTGTATCTGCACGTGTGTGTGTGCGCCCACATAAGGGTGTGGGTGCCTACTTGAGAGAAACAGAAGGCGAGCGGGGGACCGACCGACAAACCCGATCAAAACACTACCCGACACAATATAGCCTAATGTGGTTCAAATCAGAGAGTTTTTCATGTAAACACCACATGGTAACTCAAGCCAGTCAACAAAAACATACATTTTAGGAGACTGCTACTGTCACGAGAGTGCTGAGTTTAAAATGTAATACATCGTGTGCTCCCACGGTCTTAAGAAACAGATATAATTGACATCTATAACGTAATATTGGTCTGTGTTTGTCCAGCCTGTGCTTTCCTTTGAAACAGTTCAACCAGACATAAGTCAAATTCTCCCTATTGACTAATCAAGTGGTTTGTGGATGTAAAGAAGGGCACTGAGCCTGTATACAATCATTTTAGAATGAGGGGTGCTGTACTTCTGCTGGTGTTGCTGTACTGTCTGTTTGGGGTATGGGCTCAGGGAGAGAGTGGGAATGACAGTCATGGTTATGCCGCTACCCGAGACAAGCCACAAAGAGGTGACTGGCAAGACCCCCACCACCCCTGACATCTGGACTGAGCTGAGGGTGCTGAGAGACAAAGTGAACATCCTGGGTGCTGTCGCGGGTAGAAGAGAGAATGGAGCTGAGCGCCACTAACACTGAACTGCAGCTCCGGAAGAACAAGGTAGAGGAGAAAAAGAAACCGGGTTAAACAGCTGAGCTGTCCACCATGGATGACCAGCGTGACTGCCAGTGAGAGGGAGTTGGATGAGCAGAAAGGGGAGGTGACGACTCTTCGAGAGGAGCTGTGCGTCACCAAGACTGAACTGCAGCTCCAGAGGAACAAGGTGGAGGAGCTGGAGAGGGTGAGTGCAGACAGACCAAAGGATGCCTTTCTCTGCTAGTTTGACTGGTTCAGGAGCCGTAGGACCATTCAATACTGAAACCACCCTCGTCTACGGTACTGTCATTACAAACATTGGCACAGCCTGCGACTCACAGTTATCTTCACAGCACCACTCAAAGGAGTTTATACTACTTTAGATTCACCATCACTTATTTCCGCAGGTGTATTGTTGGGTGTATATGCAAGAATGACCAGAAAGTTACATTGAACTGAGAATTAAATGACGTAGATAATTTACACGTATCTAATGCACTAACTGTCGAGCTGGAGGTGGGAGATGTGGTCTACATGTGTCTTCCCAAAGGACAAGGGGCCTTTTGGTGATCATTGTAACCATAACACCTTTAGTGGCTTCCTGCTCTTCGCTGTGCGAATGGGAACGACTGTACCACAATCAAGTGAAGAGCCAAGGCTTTCTAGCTCCAGGAGGTTAGGGCTTTCTAGCTCCAGGAGGTTAGGGCTTTCTAGACCCAGGAGGTGAGGGCTTCCCAGGGCCCAAATGTTATTCTGCAACCCAATATGAAAACGGAATAAAAAAATATCATTGCAAAAAAATCTAAGAATAAGGTGGACAATTTTTTTTTGAACACTGTTGATCGTTTAATCACAAACATGATAAGAGTGGAATTTCTTATTTTCATCCACCTGATAACTTTTGATGTTTTCAAATGAACACCACCGATCTATCTGCAGACATGGTCTTTTTAACGGTTTAGTACGTTTGTTTTGTGAGCAGCAGATCATTTGTCTCGCTTTTCTTTCCATCCGTTGCACCATGTCATCGCTAGAACTGTTGACGTTGACGTTGCTTTTCTATGACCTGAATTGAAAACCACTGTGAAAACAAGATGACGCATCCCGTTGGGTTTACCCTGTCAATAAAACATTCAAACAATACAGTAAACCACATTGTTGTTTCGTACAATGAGCCCACCAGTCCCATACATCGCGGTGCCACTGGCTATACATCCTCCCCATAACCCCCCTTCCACACGCGAGCATCGAATGAATCCAATCCAACAGGGCTTGACCTTTACCATAATTGATGGTTTCATACCAAATAGCATAATCCAATAGCTTGTCTCAAACAAGCCTTTCTTGTATCAAACTGTACTTGTACAATGGGACATAAATACAGTTTAGTTTAGTAGTAGACAACACCCAGTGCACAAAAGACCCCGGGCAGAAATAAACAGTCACACACCACACGCTGTTTACACATGATCTGTATAGCAGAGTGGGAAACAAATGTGCAGTAATCAAACCTCCCTGCCACGTGGGCTCCCTCTCCGGCCTCTAGGTCATCAGGCTGCTCATTGTCCCGATACACATGTCACCATCGTCACGCACCCCGGCGCGTCATGACACTCACCTGGACTCCATCACCTCCTTGATTACCTGCCCTATATATGTCACTACCTTTGGTTCCTTCCCCAGGCGTCATTGTTTCTGTTCCAGTTTCATGTCTGTGTGTTGTTCTTGCGTTCTGCCTTGTGTTAGTATCGCGTTCTTGGTTGTTGTTGTTTTATTAAAACGTTTCACCTGCTTCCGACAGGTTCTCACCGCCCCATCATTACACTCCCAGTTCATATATGTCCTTACTGGACCGGGTGAGAACCTGTGGAGAAGGCGGGATGTGTTTGACTGTGTGTGTTAGCCAGGAGAGGATGTGTGTGTGGAGGTGTGCCCGCACGTGCGTGTTTTATCATCTCCTGTGGGAAACATAGCGTAGCCTCTTCTGTAGCCTGTCAACTATGTGTCTGTCTATCCCTGTTCTCTCCTCTCTGCACAGACCATACAAACGCTCCACACCGCGTGGCCGCTGCCACCCTAATCTGGTGGTCCCAGCGCGCACGACCCACGTGGAGTTCCAGGTCTCCGGTAGCCTCTGGAACTGCCGATCTGCAGCCAACAAGGCAGAGTTCATCTCAGCCTATGCCTCCCCTCCAGTCCCTCGACTTCTTGGCACTGACAGAAACATGGATCACCACAGATAACACTGCTACTCCTACTGCTCTCTCTTCGTCCGCCCACGTGTTCTCGCACACCCCGAGAGCTTCTGGTCAGCGGGGTGGTGGCATAGGGATCCTTATCTCTCCCATGTGGTCATTCTCTCTTTCTCCCCTTACCCATCTGTCTATCGCCTCCTTTGAATTTCATGCTGTCACAGTTACCAGCCCTTTCAAGCTTAACATCCTTATCATTTATCGCCCTCCAGGTCCCCTCGGAGAGTTCATCAATGAGCTTGATGCCTTGATAAGCTCCTTTCCTGAGGACGGCTCACCTCTCACAGTTCTGGGCGACTTTAACCTCCCCACGTCTACCTTTGACTCATTCCTCTCTGCCTCCTTCTTTCCACTCCTCTCCTCTTTTGACCTCACCCTCTCACCTTCCCCCCTACTCACAAGGCAGGCAATACGCTCGACCTCATCTTTACTAGATGCTGTTCTTCCACTAACCTCATTGCAACTCCCCTCCAAGTCTCCGACCACTACCTTGTATCCTTTTCCCTCTCGCTCTCATCCAACACTTCCCACACTGCCCCTACTCGGATGGTATCGCGCCGTCCCAACCTTCGCTCTCTCTCCCCCGCTACTCTCTCCTCTTCCATCCTATCATCTCTTCCCTCTGCTCAAACCTTCTCCAACCTATCTCCTGATTCTGCCTCCTCAACCCTCCTCTCCTCCCTTTCTGCATCCTTTGACTCTCTATGTCCCCTATCTTCCAGGCCGGCTCGGTCCTCCCCTCCCGCTCCGTGGCTTGACGACTCAATGCGAGCTCACAGAACAGGGCTCCGGAAGGCCGAGCGGAAATGGAGGAAAACTCGCCTCCCTGCGGACCTGGCATCCTTTCACTCCCTCCTCTCTACATTTTCCTCCTCTGTCTCTGCTGCTAAAGCCACTTTCTACCACTCTAAATTCCAAGCATCTGCCTCTAACCCTAGGAAGCTCTTTGCCACATTCTCCTCCCTCCTGAATCCTCCTCCCCCTCCCCCCTCCTCCCTCTCTGCAGATGACTTCGTCAACCATTTTGAAAAGAAGATCGACGACATCCGATCCTCGTTTGCTAAGTCAAACACCGCCGCTGGTTCTGCTCACACTGCCCTACCCTGTGCTCTGACCTCTTTCTCCCCTCTCTCTCCAGATGAAATCTCGCGTCTTGTGACGGCCGGCCGCCCAACAACCTGCCCGCTCGACCCTATCCCCTCCTCTCTTCTCCAGACCATTTCCGGAGACCTTCTCCCTTACCTCACCTCGCTCATCAACTTATCCCTGACCGCTGGCTACGTCCCTTCCGTCTTCAAGAGAGCGAGAGTTGCACCCCTTCTGAAAAAACCTACACTCGATCCCTCCGATGTCAACAACTACAGACCAGTATCCCTTCTTTCTTTTCTCTCCAAAACTCTTGAACGTGCCGTCCTTGGTCAGCTCTCCCGCTATCTCTCTCAGAATGACCTTCTTGATCCAAATCAGTCAGGTTTCAAGACTAGTCATTCAACTGAGACTGCTCTTCTCTGTATCACGGAGGCGCTCCGCACCGCTAAAGCTAACTCTCTCTCCTCTGCTCTCATCCTTCTAGACCTATCGGCTGCCTTCGATACTGTGAACCATCAGATCCTCCTCTCCACCCTCTCTGAGTTGGGCATCTCCGGCGCGGCCCACGCTTGGATTGCGTCCTACCTGACAGGTCGCTCCTACCAGGTGGCGTGGCGAGAATCTGTCTCCTCACCACGCGCTCTCACCACTGGTGTCCCCAGGGCTCTGTTCTAGGCCCTCTCCTATTCTCGCTATACACCAAGTCACTTGGCTCTGTCATAACCTCACATGGTCTCTCCTATCATTGCTATGCAGACGACACACAATTAATCTTCTCCTTTCCCCTTCTGATGACCAGGTGGCGAATCGCATCTCTGCATGTCTGGCAGACATATCAGTGTGGATGACGGATCACCACCTCAAGCTGAACTTCGGCAAGACGGAGCTGCTCTTCCTCCCGGGGAAGGACTGCCCGTTCCATGATCTCGCCATCACGGTTGACAACTCCATTGTGTCCTCCTCCCAGAGCACTAAGAACCTTGGCGTGATCCTGGACAACAAACTGTCGTTCTCAACTAACATCAAGGCGGTGGCCCGTTCCTGTAGGTTCATGCTCTACAACATCCGCAGAGTACGACCCTGCCTCACACAGGAAGCGGCGCAGGTCCTAATCCAGGCACTTGTCATCTCCCGCCTGGATTACTGCAACTCGCTGTTGGCTGGGCTCCCTGCCTGTGCCATTAAACCCCTACAACTCATCCAGAACGCCGCAGCCCGTCTAGTGTTCAACCTTCCCAAGTTCTCTCACGTCACCCCGCTCCTCCGCTCTCTCCACTGGCTTCCAGTTGAAGCTCGCATCCGCTACAAGACCATGGTGCTTGCCTACGGAGCTGTGAGGGGAACGGCACCTCAGTACCTCCAGGCTCTGATCAGGCCCTACACCCAAATAAGGGCACTGCGTTCATCCACCTCTGGCCTGCTCGCCTCCCTACCACTGAGGAAGTACAGTTCCCGCTCAGCTCAGTCAAAACTGTTCGCTGCTCTGGCTCCCCAATGGTGGAACAAACTCCCTCACGACGCCAGGACAGCGGAGTCAATCACCACCTTCCGGAGACACCTGAAACCCCACCTCTTTAAGGAATACCTAGGATAGGATAAAGTAATCCTTCTCACCCCCTCCCCCCTTAAAATATTTAGATGCACTATTGTAAAGTGGTTGTTCCACTGGATGTCATAAGGTGAATGCACCAATTTGTAAGTCGCTCTGGATAAGAGCGTCTGCTAAATGACTTAAATGTAATGTAATGTAAATGGAAACAATCTGCCATGATGACGGCTCACATTTCCCCCAAGCAAGATGCATGTGCAGCTCCAACTGAACAATAGAGAACACACAATGCTTTCGTGTTTAGATGACGAGAACAGCAACAACAAGTTGCATTGTTTCATTTTGATCGCATCTTTAAAGTGAAATCCTCTGTTCATAGCAGCAATCCCTTTAAAAAGTATGAACTGTGTACTATAAACAGAGCACGGCGTATGAATAATTCTCTCGCACACTTTGACACACACAACTTGGCGTGTGACAGCACTGTCTGGCCCCAAATCATCGTGTGGCTGTCTCTCTCGCAGTGCACGGCATACATCAGCCATTGAAGTGGCTTTTCGTCGGAACTCTTTTTCGTTTCCTCAGTCTCTCTTTTTATGTCTTTCTCCTTTACTTTCCCCGTTACTGTTTTTCTGTCCCAAACACACATTCGCTCTCCAACTTTCCCCTCTTCCAAATAACACTACCAAAATCTCACTCATAACAAAAAACACATGGATGTAACGATAAAATAATAAAGATGTATCCAAACCAGGGGTTAGCAGCTAAACGGCAAAACCCTGTACTAAACTATGTGTTCTCTGTTGTGCCACTGCCAATAAGTGACAGGTTTGGGATCAGCGTGAGACTTTAACACTGGGTAAAGAGAGCTGGCTGTGATGTGTATTGGCCTGACATGTGTTCCGCCAGAGACAGATTGCATTGGGCTGTCCCTGCTGAGCTCGGCCTTCTGCTGCCCTGGCTAGCCTGGCACTAGCTAGCAGTGGCTAGTGGCTAGAGCGTCCTTGCCTGCCCTTTCTTTCTGTTGGGGCGCCCGTTGGGACCTGATGCATGGTGACTGTTGATGTGGTGACTGGGCGCGGTGACCGTATGTAGAGACGAGAGGGGGTGGTGGGGTTTTGGGAGTGGGCTGAAAAGCTCTCTAGGGGAGAGATACCTGGAGTGGGAGAGTACACTTACTGTTAGTGTATACTGTACATCAGAGCAACTTCCAGTCCAAAAGGGCCAAAACACCATTGTTTTGTTTCTACCTCATAGTTAATTGCACTCACTTGGTGTCCCAGATCTGAATCAGGCCCTGATTAGAAGGAGAGGATGAAAAACCTGATTAAAAAAGAACAGAGACCAATTGGCATGTTACCCAGTATGGCCTTATCAGTGTATACCAGTGTTTAAGCCTACTCTCAAGAAGCTTGATCTTGCAAGCTAGACATTTAGCTAGCAAGTTAGCAAACCAAATGTATAGCTGGAGCCCTGGGCTGGAGAAAATGTATTGGGCACATAGTTACAGATAGTTAGATAGTTACTCTTATAGTAATAAGATATTTTAGCTGACAAACATTAGTAGTGAACTTCAAGTGTAACTTGATCACTTCTCTTGCGCTGCACAACAATGGATCGTCATGTTATAATTTGGGGACGTTATTGAAAATCATACCGTGGGTATTTCGATAATACCCCGGTATACGTTATACCACCCAGGTCTACTCACCAGCACAGTCAATTTCCTCTGAGAGTCGAGTTTCTTTAAACCAATGACATCCAAAGGTCAAAGGGTGTGAGGTAGCTCAATTGCACTTGACGCAATGGAGCAATTGAGTGCAGGAGGGCGCACGTCACAAACGGTAGGGAGCCAGGGACGTACCACACACACCACTGCCGCCGCGGTCAGCTGTGATCAATAAAGGAATGGAGTGGTGGTGCATGGGCAGTGGAAACTATCGTACGGTGCAGAGTGGGGGGAAAACCAGACCCAGACACCCCCCCCCCTATGGCAATTTAGGAGGGAGGGCAGATAAGGAATGTTTTGGGAGGTTGTTACCAACCGTCCCAATATACAACAGGCACAACATGACAGTCAAAACAACGCACATTGTCTGGGAGCTGTGATATGAATAGAAAAGAGACTCGATGACACCACACTGTGAAAATAAGAAGACAAAAGCCGCCGGGAAAAAAATACAAAAAGAGACACGCGCGCGCGCGCACACACACACACACACACACACACACACACACACACACACACACACACACACACACACACACACACACACACACACACACACACACACACACACACACACACACACACACACACACACACACACACACACACACACACACACACACACACACTGCTGTTTAAACACGATCAGTGTAGCAGAGTGGGAAACAAAATGTGCTTTGCCGTAATCGAACCTCCCAGTTCATATCTGTCTTTACTGGACCGGGTGAGGACCTGTGGAGAAGGTGGGATGTGTTTGACTGTGTGTGTTAGCCAGGAGAGGATGTGTGTGGAGGTTTGTGTTGGAGGTGTGCCCGCCCGTGCGTGTTTTATCTCCTGCGGGACACAATCTGCCATGATGACGGCTCACATTTTCCCCAAGCCAAAAGCTTGCCTGTACAGCTCCAGCTGATCAATAAAAATACACAAGGCTTTTATATATTTAGATGAAAAGAAGAGCAAAAAAAATAAAAAACGTTGCATTGCTTCATTTTTCATCCCATCTTAAAAGCTAATCATTGCACCAGCCACCAGCATCCCAATAGACAGACTGGGCACACGATGGACAGATACAGCACGGGAAATCCTTGTTCTGGTAGCTCGATTGCACTGGGCGCAATGGAGCAATTGAGTGCAGGGCGCAAGTCAAATGGTAGAGACACAGGACACACGCTGAGAAAAAAGAAATAGAGCTCCTAAGCAGAGTGGGGGGGAAATTGCCTACCCTAAGCAGTGGGGGAAACAACTATTAACAAATTGGACGTACCGTGAGACAGGGATGAGAGTTGGAAGTTACTTCTCTGGATTTCACTCTGCGTTGACTTCAAGAGTGAAGGGGGGGGAGAGTTAGAGTGAGAGTGAGAGAGTGTGAGAGAGTGAGAGAGTGTGAGAGTGTGAGAGTGAGAGAGTGAGAGAGTGAGAGAGTGAGAGAGTGAGAGTGTGAGAGAGTGAGAGTGTGAGAGAGTGAGAGAGTGAGAGAGTGAGAGAGAGAGAGAGAGAGAGAGAGAGAGAGAACATGGCAAGTTAGGATGAGCAAGCCTTGTATAACATCATTATACATTCAGTGCCTACATCACACTGCCTCACTGGGACGCATGCAAAGAAGTCTACATCCAACGGACCAGGAGGAGAGGTGTACTATAACAACTAGCAAATTCAGCGAATGTGCCTTTAAGACTACGGATCCAACTTTAAATTAGACAAGACTAATTGAATTAGTTTAAACGCCAATGGTTTCTCAGGTACATAGGTTACGTCCCAAACGGCACCCTATTCTCTACATAGTGCATTACTTTTGATGAGAGCCCTATGGTCCCTGGTCTAAAGCACTGCACAGAGTGTCATTTGCCATACTGTAGCAAACGGAGGTGTTTTTCACCAGCCGCTGTCAACATGTCAGAATGGGGTCTATTTCTGCATGCAGCACTAATGCTATTGAGTCGTTACACAGCCAAGGAGATTTCTACACCACCGGTGGTGAATGGGCTCGTTGGAAAATGAAGTGTGACCACCCAAACACACATTTATCCCCCCCACCACCCTCACAAACAAACAAACACACAAACAAACACGTGGTCTTGTCTCCTGGATATGACCTTAGTCTTTGGTTAACAAACCATAGGCAACCCAATTTGAGGAAGACAACGCTCTCTGATTATTGGCTGGTCACGCCAAACCCATTGGAATCCCCACCCAGTTTAAAAAAGGTGGAATCTCTCAACGGCAATGTCTATACCAAGACAAGTCCGTTATGTACTGCATCTCTATGGTTGACACGGTTTCCAAAATAAATGATAGTAAATGGCCTAGTCAAAGCCCAGACCTCAATTCAATTGAGAATCTGTGGTATGACTTAAATATTGCTTTACACCAGTGGAACCCATCCAAATTGAAGGAGCTGGAGTAGTTTTACCTTGAATGATGGGCAAAAATCCCAGTGGCTAGATGTGCCAACCTTATAGAGACATATCCCAAGAGACTTGCAGCTATAATTGCTGCAAACGGTGGCTTTACAAAGTATTGACTTCGGGGGGGTAAATAGTTATACACGTTCAGGTTTTATATTTTTGTGTCTTGTTTCTTGTTTGTTTCACAATTTAAAAAATGTTGCATCTTCAAAGTGGTAGGCATGTTGTGTAAATCAAATGATATATACCCCACAAAAACTATTTAAATTCCAGGTTGTAAGGCAACAAAATAGGAAAAATGCCAAGGGGGGTGAATACTTTCACAAGCCAATGTAGGTGCTTCTGTAGGTCCTCTTTGGTTGGGGAGAGAAGCACTAGATCATCAGCAAACACCAGACATTTGAGTCCAGTAGAGTGAGGTTGGGTGCTGCATACTGTTCTTGTGCCCTTGCCAATTCATTGATATACATGTTGAAGAGGGTGGGGCTCAAGCTGCATCCCTGTCTCACCCCACGGCCTTGAGGAAAGAAATCCGTGTGTTTATTATTTGTGTACATTGATTTTGTAATGTCATATGCTTTACCCCCAACACTGCTTTCTATCAATTTGTATAGCAAACCCTAATGCCAAATTGAGTCAAAAGCTTTTTTGAAATCAACAAAACAAAACATGACAAGAATTCGCTTTTGTTTTGTTTTATTTGTTTGTCAATCAGGGTGTGCAGGGTGTATACATGGTCTGTGGTACATTAAGAAAGAAGCCAATTTGACATTTGCTCAAGACATTGTTTTCACTGATTACATTTTGAAGTCTGCTGTTGATGATACTGCAGGGGATTGTTTTGAGATTGCTGCTGACGCTTATTCCACAGTAATGATTGGGGTCAAATTTGTTTCCAAAAAGCCAATTTGACATTTGCTCAGTACATTGTTTTCACTGAGGAAATGTACAAGTCTGCTTGTACATGATAATGTAGAGGATTTTCCCAAGGTTGCTGTTGATGCATTTCCCACGGTAGTTATTGTGTCATGTTTTGTCATATATTGTCATGTCTTGTCCCTGTGCTTTCTCTTCTATTCGTTTCCCCCTGCTGGTCTTATTAGGTTTCTTTCCCTCTCTCTTTCCCTCTCTTTCTCTATCGTTCCGTTCCTGCTCCCAGCTGTTCCTCATTCTCCTAACGACCTCGTTTACTCTTTCACACCTGTCCCCTATTTTGCCCTCTGATTATGTCTCTACTTCTCTCTTCGTTTCTGCTTCTGTCCTTGTCGGATCCTTGTTTGCTGTGCTGTGTTCTTGTTCCGTCCTGTCGTGTTTTTGCCTTCATCAGATGCTGCGTGTGAGCAGGTGTCTCTGTCAGCTACGGCCTGCGCCTACCCGAAGCGACCTGCAGTCTGTGGCCGCTTATCCTGTTATTCCCCTCTACTGACTAGAGGATTTCTGTTATTCCCTGTTTGGACATTTCCTGTTAAGGATTCAGGATGTTATTTTCTGTTTGGACTGGAATAAACTCTGTTTCTGTTAAGTCGCTTTTGGGTCCTCACTCACCTGCATAACAGAAGGATCCGACCAAGAATGGACCCAGCGACTACGGATCCTCGCAACTCAGCCGTCGAGATCCAGGGAGCGATGCTCGGCAGACACGAGCAGGAATTGTCTGCTGCTCGTCATGCCGTTGAGACCCTGGCCGCTCAGGTCTCCGACCTCTCAAGACAGTTTCACAATCTCAGTCTCGATCCACCAGCTACTTCCTGGGCTTCCGAGTCTCCGGAACCAAGAATTAATAACCCACGGTGTTACTCTGGGCAGCCCACTGAATGCCGCTCGTTTCTCACCCAGTGTGATATTGTGTTCTCTCTCCAGCCCAACACATACTCAAGGGGTAGAGCTCGTATCGCCTATGTCATATCTCTCCTTACTGGACGGGCTCGTGAGTGGGGCACGGCTATCTGGGAGGCAAGGGCTGAGTGTACTAACGAGTATCAGAACTTTAAAGAGGAGATGATACGGCTTTTTGATCGTTCAGTTTTTGGGAAGGAGGCTTCCAGGGCCCTGGCTTCCCTATGTCAAGGTGATCGATCCATAACGGATTACTCTATAGAGTTTCGCACTCTTGCTGCCTCCAGTGACTGGAACGAGCCGGCGTTGCTCGCTCGTTTTCTGGAGGGACTCCACGCTGAGTTTAAGGATGAGATTCTCTCCCGGGAGGTTCCTTCCAGCGTGGATTCTTTGATTGAACTCGCCATCCGCATAGAACGACGGGTAGATCTTCGTCACCGAGCTCGTGGAAGAGAGCTCGCGTTAACGGTGTCCCCCCCTCTCCGCATCACTACCATCTCCCCCCCACTGGCTCAGGTGTTGAGCCCATGCAGCTGGGAGGTATTCGCATCTCGACTAAGGAGAGGGAACGGAGAATCACCAACCGCCTCTGTCTCTATTGCGGTTCTGCTGGACATTTTGTCATTTCATGTCCAGTAAAAGCCAGAGCTCATCAGTAAGCGGAGGGCTACTGGTGAGCGCTACTACTCAGGTCTCTCCATCAAGATCCTGTACTACCTTGTCGGTCCATCTACGCTGGACCGGTTCGGCAGCTTCCTGCAGTGCCTTGATAGACTCTGGGGCTGAGGGCTGTTTTATGGACGAAGCATGGGCTCGGGAACATGACATTCCTCTCAGACAGTTAGGGGATCCCACGGCCATGTTCGCCTTGGATGGTAGTCCTCTCCCCAGTATATTATGTGAAACACTACCTTTAACCCTCACAGTATCTGGTAACCATAGTGAGACCATTTCTTTTTTGATTTTTCGTTCACCTTTTACACCTGTTGTTTTGGGTCATCCCTGGCTAGTGTGTCATAATCCTTCTATTTAATTGGTCTAGTAATTCTATCCTATCCTGGAACGTTTCTTGTCATGTGAAATGTTTAATGTCTGCTATCCCTCCTGTTTCTTCTGTCCCCTCTTCACAGGAGGAACCTGGTGATTTGACAGGGGTGCCGGAGGAATATCATGATCTGCGCACGGTCTTTAGTCGGTCCAGAGCCACCTCCCTTCCTCCTCACCGGTCGTATGATTGTAGTATTGATCTCCTTCCGGGGACCACTCCCCCCCGGGGTAGACTATACTCTCTGTCGGCTCCCGAACATAAGGCTCTCAAAGATTATCTCTCTGTTGCTCTCGACGCCGGTACCGTTGTGCCTTCTTCCTCTCCCGCCGGAGCGGGGAATTTTTTTGTTAAGAAGAAGGACGGTACCCTGCGCCCCTGCGTGGATTATCGAGGGCTGAATGACATAACGGTTAAGAATCGTTATCCGCTTCCCCTTATGTCGTCAGCCTTCGAGATTCTGCAGGGAGCCAGGTTCTTTACTAAGTTGGACCTTCGTAACGCTTACCATCTCGTGCGTATCAGGGAGGGGGACGAGTGGAAAACGGCGTTTAACACTCCGTTAGGGCATTTTGAATACCGGGTTCTGCCGTTCGGTCTCGCTAATGCTCCAGCTGTCTTTCAGGCATTAGTGAATGATGTACTGAGAGACATGCTGAACATCTTTGTTTTCGTTTACCTTGACGATATCCTGATTTTTTTCACCGTCACTCCAGATTCATGTTCAGCACGTTCGACGTGTTCTCCAGCGGCTTTTAGAGAATTGTCTTTATGTGAAGGCTGAGAAGTGCGCTTTTCATGTCTCCTCCGTCACATTTCTCGGTTCTGTTATTTCCGCTGAAGGCATTCAGATGGATCCCGCTAAGGTCCATGCTGTCAGCGATTGGCCCGTCCCTAAGTCACGTGTCGAGTTGCAGCGCTTTCTCGGTTTCCTGAATTTCTATCGGCGTTTCCTTCGTAATTTCGGTCAAGTGGCAGCTCCTCTCACAGCCCTTACTTCTGTCAAGACGTGCTTTAAGTGGTCTGTTTCCGCCCAGGGAGCTTTTGATCTCCTCAAGAAGCGTTTTACATCCGCTCCTATCCTTGTTACTCCTGACGTCACTAAACAATTCATTGTCGAGGTTGACGCGTCAGAGGTGGGCGTGGGAGCCATTCTGTCCCAGCGCTCCCATTCTGATGATAAGGTCCATCCTTGCGCGTATTTTTTTCATCGCCTGTCGCCGTCGGAAAGTAACTATGATGTGGGAAACCGCGAACTGCTTGCCATCCGCTTAGCCCTAGGCGAATGGCGACAGTGGTTGGAGGGGGCGACCGTTCCTTTTGTCGTTTGGACTGACCATAAGAACCTTGAGTACATCCGTTCTGCCAAACGACTCAATGCGCGTCAGGCTCGTTGGGCGTTGTTTTTCGCTCGTTTCGAGTTCATGATTTCTTATCGTCCGGGCTCTAAGAACACCAAGCCTGATGCTTTATCCCGTCTCTTCAGTTCTTTTGTAGCCTCTACCGACCCCGAGGGGATTCTCCCTGAAGGGCGTGTTGTCGGGTTGACTGTCTGGGGAATTGAGAGACAGGTAAAGCAAGCACTCACACTCCGTCGCCGCGCGCTTGTCCTAGTAACCTTCTTTTCGTTCCTGTTTCTACTCGTCTGGCCGTTCTTCAGTGGGCTCACTCTGCCAAGTTAGCTGGCCACCCCGGCGTTCGGGGTACGCTTGCTTCTATTCGCCAGCGGTTTTGGTGGCCTACTCAGGAGCGTGACACGCGCCGTTTCGTGGCTGCTTGTTCGGACTGCGCGCAGACTAAGTCAGGTAACTCTCCTCCTGCCGGTCGTCTCAGACCGCTTCCCATTCCTTCTCGACCATGGTCTCACATCGCCTTAGACTTTATTACCGGTCTGCCTTCGTCAGCGGGGAAGACTGTGATTCTAACGGTTGTCGATAGGTTCTCTAAGGCGGCTCATTTTATTCCCCTCGCTAAGCTTCCTTCCGCTAAAGAGACGGCACAAATCATCATTGAGAATGTGTTCAGAATTCATGGCCTTCCGTTAGACGCCGTTTCGGACAGAGGTCCGCAATTCACGTCTCAGTTTTGGAGGGAGTTTTGTCGTTTGATTGGTGCTTCCGTCAGTTTCTCTTCCGGTTTTCATCCCCAGTCTAACAGTCAAGCAGAACGGGCCAATCAGACTATTGGTCGCATCTTACGCAGTCTTTCTTTTCGAAACCCTGCGTCTTGGGCAGAACAGCTCCCCCTGGGCAGAATACGCTCACAACTCGCTTCCTTCGTCTGCGACCGGGCTATCTCCTTTTCAGAGTAGCCTTGGGTACCAGCCCCCTCTGTTCTCGTCCCAGCTCGCCGAGTCCAGCGTTCCCTCCGCTCAGGCTTTTGTCCAACGTTGTGAGCGCACCTGGAGGAGGGTCAGGTCTGCACTTTGCCGTTATAGGGCGCAGACTGTGAGAGCCGCCAATAAGCGTAGGACTAAGAGTCCTAGGTATTGTCGCGGTCAGAGAGTATGGCTTTCCACTCGTAACCTTCCCCTTACGACAGCTTCTCGCAAGTTGACCCCGCGGTTCATTGGTCCGTTCAGTATTTCTCAGGTCGTTAATCCTGTCGCAGTGCGACTTCTTCTTCCGCGACATCTTCGTCGCGTCCACCCAGTCTTCCATGTCTCCTGTGTCAAGCCTTTTCTTCGCGCCCCGTTCGTCTCCCCCCGTCCTTGTCGAGGGCGCACCTATCTACAGGGTCCGGAAGATTATGGACATGCGTTCTCGGGGACGTGGTCACCAGTACTTAGTGGATTGGGAGGGGTACGGTCCTGAGGAGAGGAGTTGGGTTCCATCTCGGGACGTGCTGGACCGTTCGTTGATCGATGATTTCCTCCGTTGCCGCCAGGGTTCCTCCTCGAGTGCGCCAGGAGGCGCTCGGTGAGTGGGGGGTACTGTCATGTTTTGTCATATATTGTCATGTCTTGTCCCTGTGCTTTCTCTTCTATTCGTTTCCCCCTGCTGGTCTTATTAGGTTTCTTTCCCTCTCTCTTTCCCTCTCTCTCTATCGTTCCGTTCCTGCTCCCAGCTTTCACACCTGTCCCCTATTTTGCCCTCTGATTATGTCTCTATTTCTCTCTTCGTTTCTGCTTCTGTCCTTGTCGGATCCTTGTTTGCTGTGCTGTGTTCTTGTTCCGTCCTGTCGTGTTTTTGCCTTCATCAGATGCTGCGTGTGAGCAGGGGTCTCTGTCAGCTACGGCCTGCGCCTACCCGAAGCGACCTGCAGTCTGTGGCCGCTTATCCTGTTATTCCCCTCTACTGACTAGAGGATTTCTGTTATTCCCCGTTTGGACATTTCCTGTTAAGGATTCAGGATTTGTTATTTTCTGTTTGGACTTGAATAAACTCTGTTTCTGTTAAGTCGCTTTTGGGTCCTCACTCACCTGCATAACATATTGGGGTCAAATTTGTCTTTGTCTCCACCTTTGTGGATTGGGGTGATCAGGCCTTGGTTACAAAGATTAGGGAAGATGCCAGAGCTGAGGATAATGTTGAAGAGTTTAAGAATAGCCCATTTTAATTTGTGGTCTGTATACTTTATCATTTCGTTTAGTACACCATCAACACCACAGGCTTTTTTGTGTTGGAGGGTTTATATTTTGTCCTGTACATTTTAGAATAAGGCTGTAACGTAACAAAATGTGGAAAAAGTCAAGGGGTCTGAATACTTTCCGAATGCACGGTATATGTTTTTACTCTTGGTTCCACTTCGTGTTGTTTTTGTTTACTCCAATTTTCAGAGAAGTGATTTGATTCTATGGATTCGCCAATCACAATGAGTTTTCTTTCTGTCATGCTGTTCCTACTTTTTTCTTTGAATATAAGCTACGGTTTTCTGGTTCTCTGTGTTTCTGGTTGGAAAGGTTACTCAATTCCTTTTGTAGGTTTTTACATTCTTCATCAAACCATTTCTCATTGTTGTTAGTCGTCTTAGATTTTCGGCTGGAAATAAAAATGGGATATGTTAGCTGATTTGATATGTTAGCCTTCTACTGCTAAGTTTACACCTTCACTATCGCAGGAAAACATTTTGTCCAGGAAGTTGTCTAAGAGGGAGTGGATTTGTTGCTGGCCAATTGTTTTTTGGTAGGTTTCTACACTTACCCTCCTTCCATCTATAGCATTTCTTAAGTTTGTTTGGCTTCGCTACTTCATATTTGATTTTTGCTCCTTTCAAGTAGATTGTGATTTTGCTGTGATCTGATAGTGGCATAAGTGTGTTGACTGTGAACATTGAGAGACTCTGGGTTGAGGTTGGTGATAAAGTAGTCTTCCGTACTAGTGTCAAGAGATGAGCTATAGAGTTACCTACAGTAGGAGTCCCCTCGAAACCTGCCATTGACTATGTACAGACCTGCAGGAGTTGTGATACGTTTTTGTTGGTTATGTTGTCGCAGTTGTGTCTAGGGTGGCATATGGGGGAGTGAATGCTGTCACCTCCAGTTGGATGTTTGTCCCCCTGTGTGCTGAGGGTGTCAGGTTCTTGTCCAGTTCAGGCATTTAGGTCACCACAGATTAGTACATGTCCCTAGGTCTGGAAATGATTGATCTCCCCTCTAGAATGGAGAAGCTGTCTGCATTACAGTATGGGGATTCTAGTGGGGGGGATATAGGTAGCACACAGGAGGAAATGTTTCTCTGTTGAGATATTTTCCATTTGAATTTCTAGCCAAATGTAAAATGTTTTGAATAATTTAATTGTCACACCCTGATCTGGTGCAACTGTCCTTGTGATGGTCTCCACCCCTCAAGGGGTCGCTTATTATCCCCGGTGTTTATGTCTCTGTGTTTCTTGTCTCTCTGTGCTAGTTCGTCTCGTTTGCCAAGTCAACCAGCATTTTCCTTGCTCTGTTTGATTCCTCCTGGTTTCGACCCGTGCCTTTCCTGACTCCGAACCTGCCGGCCTGACCACTCTGCCTGTTCTGACTACCAGCCTGCCTATCCCCCCTGTACTGTTTGGACTCTGACCTGGTTTCTGACCACTGCCTGGCCTGACCTCGAGACCGCCCTATCATCTGGTACGGTTTGGTCACTGACCTGGTTACTGAACCCCTGCCTGGCCTGATTTCGAGACTGCCCTATCGTCTGGTACCGTTTGGTCTCTGACCTGGTTACTGAACCCCTGCCTGGCCTGACCTCGAGACCGCCCTATCGTCTGGTACGGTTTGGTCTCTGACCTGGTTACTGAACCCCTGCCTGGCCTGACCTCGAGACTGCCCTATCGTCTGGTACTGTTTGGTCTCTGACCTGGTTTATGAACTCTCGCCTGTCCCCGACCTGCCTTTGCCTGCTCCCTTTGTTATAATAAATATCAGAGCTCAAACATTTGCCTCCTGTGTCTGCATTTGGGTCTCACCTTGTGAGTTAGGTCTGCTTTACACCAAATAGGTATACTCCCTGAGCCCCTTCCCTGTTTCAAACCTGGTAGTTTGGTGGATGTTCAGCTCTCTAATGTAGAGGGCAACCAGTGGGTCCATCTCCTCTGTACCATGTTTCTTGTAGGATGACACGGTCTGTATTTCTAACTTACTTGGTGAAGTCCAGGTTCCTTCTCTTTAGATTAAAGACAGATGCCCTCAGGCCTTGGATATCCCAGGATGAGATAGTGATGAGATAGTGAAGGCTTTGGGTGCCATAAAGTGTCCAATGTTGTCAGACCAGTCAGTGTGAGCAGAGCCTGCGGAGCATATGATACATGCCATTGGCTTGGGCTAGTGCAAGAGTGGGGGTTGGGCCTGTTTGCCTGCTCACGGCCTCCCTCCCTCACCATCTCTCTCTCTCCAGTCTGTCTCTCTCCAGTCAATTCAATTAGCTTTATAGGCATGGCGTAACAATGTACATATTGCCAAAGCTTACTTTTTACAATATTAACATAATTAATAATAATAATCAATATTATGTCGCGTCTTTGGCTATGCCGGATTAAGTGACATGACATGCTATTCTCCGTAATTACTTTTACCTGATTGAGCTAATCATGTAAATGTAATTAACAAGAGAGTCGGGGCACCACAAAATAAAATTTATAGAGCTGTTATCTTCCGAATAAACTCTTAAAGACCTAGTAATATTTTACATCAATAGCAGTCAATATTAATTGTCACCTTAATTCAGTCTCATCTGAAAGTTGTACATTCTTAGTTATCTGCAAGAACCCTGGCTAACAGTTTGAATCAGCAATACAAAATTGGGTTTAATTATTTATTAACCTGTAGTGACACCCCATCCCGTGAACAGGACCGTTGTCATCATCTGACACTAATTAGCATAACGCAACGGACATTACGCTTCCTAGAAAATCTTCCTATTCGTGAAAATCACAAGTGAAATATATTAGAACACAGCTTAGCCTTTTGTTAATCACCCTGTCATCTCAGATTTTCAAAATATGCTTTACAACCAACGCTAGACAAGCATTTGTGTAAGTTCACCACAACGCCAAAAAATATTCCAAATTAGCTCCATAATATCGACAGATACATGGCAAACGTTGTTTAGAATCATCCTCAAGGTGTTTTTCTAATATCTATTCGATAATATATCCGTCGGGACAATTCGTTTTTCACTAGGACCGATTGGAGTAATGGCTACCTCTGTATTTTACGCGAGAATCTCTCTCGGAGCCACCATGTGACCACTTACGCAATGTGGCCGCCTAAGGCTATTCTTCAACAGAAATGCGTATAACTAAGTCACAATGCTGTAGACACCTTGGGGAATACGTAGAAAGCGTAAGCTCGTTGATGGTACATTCACAGCTGAATAGGGAGTCATTGGAACACAGGGCTTTCAAAAGATGAGTCACTTCCGGATTGTATTTTTCTCAGGCTTTCGCCTGTAACATCAGTTCTGTTATACTCACAGACAATATCTTTACAGTTTTGGAAACGTTAGTGTTTTCTATCCAAAGCTGTCAATTATATGCATATTGTAGCATCTTTTCCTGGCAAAATATCCCGTTTAAAACGGGAACGTGTTTTGTTTTTCAAAAATGAAAATACTGCCCCCTAACACCAAGAGGTTAACTAAATACCTAACTAAATCACACAGAATTACACATACACATAATTAAATCATAACTTGATTACAAATTACGTCATAAAGGAAAACGTCCCTAGCGGGAGGAACAGATATGACAGCTTGTTACACAAAAGAAAGGGGTCTGGGTTGAGTGAAGGAGCGGGAAGACTGAGGAACAAAGGAGAAGCTGTGCTATCGTAAATACGGTATCTTATGCATTCTAAATTACCGCCCATTTGGAAAAGGAAAATGCAATAAATATTTACTCTGAGCTTCGGTAGGTTGGTGGTAGATGGAAGGCCGTGTTGCCAAACCGAGTCCTTTGAAGAATGTCTCTGGTTGTCAATTGGATAAGTTGGCTACGTAACGTCGTTGTGTGATAGACGGGATACTCTGTCTGTTCCTTCCTAACCCTCGTTTGCAGCGGCTGTTGCTAACTCAACGGCTAGGAGGTATCACTTTTGTAGTGAATAAGAGTTCAAAGTTCATACCATTCGCAACCAAAGCTCACGCTGATGTTGGCTTCGTTCTGTAGTTATTATCTGAACCATTCTGACATAGGACCGTCGTCCTACATCCTGGGAACAGGAAGTTATGTTGTCGTCAAGGCATTATATAGGAAGGGAGAAAAGGGATGTGTTTCATAGTTTACAACCCCGGTCTCTTCACGTGGGCGGGCCACTGAGCCCTATCTTGTGAAAACCCACATCTCACATTTTAAAAGCTAAAATCACATTTCATCCCATCACAAATAATTTCATATTCAAACATTTAAATTGAACAACAATTCCATGTGAATCCGATAACTCTGATGTGTAGACTTTCCACTGTAGAGTTTATGTCATCTTATCATTGATGAGAATGTCTCAGATGACAACCGAACTGACATCATATTCATTAAGTACCACCGCATATGTTCAATTGTTCGGATTACCAGAATATAGTTAATTTCCCCCCACCTACTGATGTTCCCAGAATCTCTATGTTAACCAAGGGTTTTGCAAATGTAATATCAGTAGGGTAGAGAGAGGAAAAGGGGGGGAAGAGGTATTTATGACTGTCATAAATCTACCCCCCAGGCCAACGTCATGACAATTATCAATGGGACAACATTAACAACAATAACCAAGCGTAAAAATAACCATACATTGAACAATACAAATAAGCATAAAGGACACCTGCAAGTTGGTTGGTCTGTCAGACACTGTACCTTATCTTATGGCAGGCAGCAATGTAGTGCGCTGCCAACCCACAGTGTCCTGACAGGGTAGCCTATCCTATTCGGAGACGTCTTTGAAACCTTGAATACGGGTTTCAAATTTAGGGAAATGAAACTCTAATTGTTTTCTATTTTGCTGTGGTGCAGTGGTTGCACAGCCCTTCCTCGACATGGATGTTTCCCTGTGTCCACCCTTCCCAATGGCAAGGCTGTGCTCACTGATCCTGTACTAAGGTTTATCTAAAGTTTTGATCCAGTCTCTTGCTCTCGCTCTCTCTTTCTAGGCTCTCAGTCTCTCTCTCCGGTCCCCCAGTCTCTCTCTCTAGTCTCTCCAGTCTCTCTCTCCGGTCCCCCAGTCTCTCTCTCTAGTCTCTCTCTCTAGTCTCTCTCTCTAGTCTCTCTCTCTAGTCTCTCTCTCTAGTCTCTCTCTCTAGTCTCTCTCTCTAGTCTCTCTCTCTAGTCTCTCTCTCTAGTCTCTCTCTCTAGTCTCTCTCTCTAGTCTCTCTCTCTAGTCTCTCTCTCTAGTCTCTCTCTCTAGTCTCTCTCTCTAGTCTCTCTCTCTAGTCTCTCTCTCTAGTCTCTCTCTCTAGTCTCTCTCTCTAGTCTCTCTCTCTAGTCTCTCTCTCTAGTCTCTCTCTCTAGTCTCTCTCTCTAGTCTCTGTCTCTAGTCTCTGTCTCCAGTCTCTGTCTCCAGTCTCTGTCTCCGGTCCCCCAGTCTCTCTCTCTAGTCTCTCTCTCTAGTCTCTGTCTCCAGTCTCCGGTCCCCCAGTCTCTGTCTCCAGTCTCTGTCTCCAGTCTCTGTCTCCAGTCTCTGTCTCCAGTCTCTGTCTCCAGTCTCTGTCTCCAGTCTCTGTCTCCAGTCTCTGTCTCCAGTCTCTGTCTCCAGTCTCTGTCTCCAGTCTCTGTCTCCAGTCTCTGTCTCCAGTCTCTGTCTCCAGTCTCTGTCTCCAGTCTCTGTCTCCAGTCTCTGTCTCCAGTCTCTGTCTCCAGTCTCTGTCTCCAGTCTCTGTCTCCAGTCTCTGTCTCCAGTCTCTGTCTCCAGTCTCTGTCTCCAGTCTCTGTCTCCAGTCTCTGTCTCCAGTCTCTGTCTCCAGTCTCTGTCTCCAGTCTCTGTCTCCAGTCTCTGTCTCCAGTCTCTGTCTCCAGTCTCTGTCTAGTCTGCCAGTCTCTCTCTCCAGTCCCTACAGTCTTTGTCTCTCTCTCTCCAGTCTCTCTCCTTGAAAATCTCTCTCGCTTCAGTCACTATCCTTCTCCCTCCAGTCTCTCTCTCTCTCTCTCTCTCCAGTCTCTCGCTCTCTCTCCAGTCTCTCGCTCTCTCTCCAGTCTCTCGCTCTCTCTCCAGTCTCTCGCTCTCTCTCCAGTCTCTCGCTCTCTCTCCAGTCTCTCGCTCTCTCTCCAGTCTCTCGCTCTCTCTCCAGTCTCTCGCTCTCTCTCCAGTCTCTCGCTCTCTCTCCAGTCTCGCTCTCTCTCCAGTCTCGCTCTCTCTCCAGTCTCGCTCTCTCTCCAGTCTCGCTCTCTCTAGTCTCTCTAGACTCTAGATGTTGCCAAAGAACGTTTCTAGATGTTGCCAAAGAACGTTTATCCTCTGCTGCAGAGGATAAATTAATTAGAGTTTACTGCACCTCGGATTGTAGCCCAAATAAATGCTTCAGAGTTCAAATAACAGACACATCTCAACATCAACTGTTCAGAGAAGACTGTGTGAATCAGGCCTTCATGGCCGAATTGCTGCAAAGAAACCACTACTAAAGGACACCAATAATAATAAGAGAAACACAAGAAACAAGCCAAGAAACACAAGCAATGGCCGTTAGACCGGTGGAAATCTGTCCTTTGATTTGATGTGTCCAAATGTGAGACTTGTGGTTCCAACCACCGTGTCTTTCTGAGATACAGAGTAGGTGAACAGGTGATATTCACATGTGTGGTTCCCACTGTGAAGCATGGAGGAGGAAGTGTTCATTTTTTTTATTTTACCTTTACTTAGCTAGGCAAGTCAGTTAACCTGTTACTCCTACCCCCTACTTTTTTGAACATTCTGTTAAAAATCGCGCAACATTTCAGCGCCCTGCTACTCATGCCAGGAATATAGTATATGCATATAATTAGTATGTGTGGATAGAAATCTCAGACGTTTATAAAACTGGTTAAATCACGGCTGTGACTATAACAGAACGTGCGTTTCATCGAAAAGTGCAGGAAAATCTGATCACTGAAAATGGGAAAATATATCCATGCGCCACTTCAACCCATTGTTAAACGTGAACCACATTAAATGGGGCCGAGGTTGCAATACCTACAGCTTCCACATGATGTCAACAGTCTTGTCATTTGCCTATGATTTGTTTCTTGGTCAAACAGACACGAGGTAGCGCAGTTCGTCCGGTCTCCGACCGGATATTTTGGTTGAGATTTACCCGGACATTATTTCCAGACGTACAGCTATAGAATATACATTGCCTCGTGATCAATTTGATCGCTTATTAACGTTTACTAATACCTAAAGTTGCATTACAAAAGTATTTCGAAGTGTTTTGTGAAAGTTTATCGTCAACTTTTTTAATTAAAAAAAAATGACGTTACGTTATAAAACGCTATTTTTTTTATTGATCACACAGTCTTCATAGATCGATATCTAGGCTATATATGGACCGATTTAATCGAAAAAAAGACCCAATAGTGATGTTTATGGGACATCTAGGAGTGCCAACAAAGAAGATGGTCAAAGGTAATGAATGTTTTATATTTTATTGTACGTTTTGTGTAGCGCCGACTATGCTAATTATTTTGTTTACGTCCCCTGCGGGTCTTTTGGGGTGTTACATGCTATCAGATAATAGCTTCTCATGCTTTCGCCGAAAAGCATTTTAAAAATCTGACTTGTTGCCTGGATTCACAACGAGTGTAGCTTTAATTCAGTACCCTGCATGTGTATTTTAATTAACGTTTGGGTTTTAACGAGTGCTATTAGCATTTAGCGTAGCGCATTTGCATTTCCAGATGTCTAGATGGGACGCCTGCATGTCGGGTAGGAGCAAGAGGTTAAGAACAAATTCTTATTTTAAATGACGGCCTAGGAACAGTGGGTTAACTGCCTGTTCAGGGGCAGAACGACAGATTTGTACCTTGTCGGCTCTGGGATTTGAACTTGCAACCTTCCGGTTACGCTCTAACCACTGGGCTTCCCTGCCACCCCAAGTGTGATGGTGTGATGGTGCTTTGCTGGTGACACTGTCAGTGATTTATTTAGAATTCAAGGCACACTTAACCAACACGGCTACCACAGCATTCTGCAGCGATACGCCATCCCATCTGGTTTGTGCTTAGTGGGACTATCATTTGTTTCTCAACAGGACATTGACCCAAAACATACTTCCAGGCTGTGTAAGAGATATTTGACCAAGGAGAGCGATGGAGTGCTGCATCGGATGACCTGGCCTCCACAATCACCTGACCTCAACCCAATTCAGATGGTTTGGGATGAGTTGGACCGCAGAGAGAAGGAAAAGCAGCCAACAAGTGCTCAACATATGTGGGACCTCCTTCAAGACAGTTGGTAAAGCATTCCTCATGAAGCTGGTTGAGAGAATGCCAAGAGTGTGCAAAGCTGCCATCAAGGCAAAGGGTGGCTACTTTGAAGAATCAAAAATATAAAATATGTTTTGATTTGATTTGTTTAAAACGTTTTTGGTTTCTACATGATTCCATAGGTGTTATTTCACACTTTTGATGTCTTCACTATTATTCTACAATGTAGAAAATAGTCAAAATAAAGAAAAAGTTACTGTATGTCAGTTTATCAATGTTTGATTTGTTTTCAAATTATTTGTGGGTCAGTGTAATCGGAGGGAAATATGTGTCTCTTATATGCTCATACATTGGGCAGGAGGTTAGGAAGTGCAGCTCAGTTTCCACCTCATTTTGTGGGCAGTGTGCACATAGCCTGTCTTCTCTTGAAAGCCAGGTCTGCCTACGGTGGCCTCTCTCAATAGCAAGGCTATGCTCACTGAGTCTGTACATAGTCAAAGGTTTCCTAAATTTTGGGACAGTCACAGTGGTCAGGTATTCTGCCTGTGTACTCTCTGTTTAGGGCAAAATAGCATTCCAGTTTGCTCTGTTGTTTTGGTAAATTCTTTCCATTGTGTGAAGTAATTATCTTTTTGTTTTCTCGTGATTTGATTGGGTCTAATTGTGTTGCTGTTGTGGGGCTCTGTGGGCTCTGTCTGCTTGTGTTTGTGAACAGAGCCCCAGGACCAGCTTGCTTCGGGGACTTTTCTCTGGGTTAATCTCTCTCCAGGTGATCTCATTGTTATTGAAGGTTTGGGAATCACTTCCTTGTAGGTGGTTGTAGAATTTAACATCTATTTTCTGGATTTTTATCTCTCTCCATGTGTGTGTGTGTGTGTGTGTGTGTGTGTGTGTGTGTGTGTGTGTGTGTGTGTGTGTGTGTGTGTGTGTGTGTGTGTGTGTGTGTGTGTGTGTGTGTGTGTGTGTGTGTGTGTGTGTGTGTGTGTGTGTGTGTGTGTGTACCCCCTGTCCTAATTATAGATTGCCCATTAATCAGCTAAAGCTGTAATTATAACAGTTCCAACATGTAATCTGATTGTGAAGAACGATAAGAATCCTGCTGTACTCCCCTGGTTGGGGAGAAAGGGAGGAGAAGAGAGAGGGGGGGGTGTGAAATTATTTGGTCTTCATTCTCTGTGGAGCACATTTCGATTGAAGACACACAAACAAACAGACGCGTGGCAATCTGATTTGATTTGGCAACGGCAGTGGTGCTGTGGGAAGGTGTGTGTGTGTGTGTGGTTAATCTATTTGAAGCGACAGAATTATGAGTTCAGCTCAGATGACATGCGGCCTACACATGTTGAATCAAAACGTCTTCCTTGTCCCCTCTCATCTGTGTGTGTGTGTGTGTGTGTGTGTGTGTGTGTGTGTGTGTGTGTGTGTGTGTGTGTGTGTGTGTGTGTGTGTGTGTGTGTGTGTGTGTGTGTTCAATCTATTCTGAGCTAAATAAAGAGGGGGTCTCTATCAAAAATCTATATCAACATCTACCACTCATGAAAACGGCTTTGTGGAGATTTCATGAGCGAGACAAAACAACAACAAAACATCACATAATTCTCCCGTCCGATTCACTGGAGCCACCGTGGCTAACCTGCGGAACGAGTGAACGAGCTGAGTGGATTTGACGAGCCAAGGGAAATACAAACAGTCCTCGGGCCAAACACAAAGGGCTAAACACATGATATTGATATTCGCGTCAGCTGTCCGATAATACACTCTTGCAGCAACGTTATTGACACCTTCGTCCAGTGCGGTTTTACAGTAATAAGCAGAGAGCAGAAAGACAAAAGGGAGGGTGGGAATAGAAAGAGTGAGGAAAAGAGGAAACTGGTCAGCAACTCTGACATTCCTAAGCAACCTAAAAAAGAAATAAAAAATCATGGTTGATGTGAATGACCTTGGTGTCTACACTTATAAACATAGGTGCTAGGATCAAATCACTATGAACTACTGCAGGCTACGGAGGAGCTAAATGTTCTGCTCTGCATGTGACTCGGCCACAGGCCCCTGTTGTCTTGTCTTGTCTTGTCTTGTCTTGTCTGTCTGTGCTTGAAGGTCTGAGTCAGCCAGCCTTAGACCACAATCACAACCAGGGTGTAGAGGGGGAAGAAGAGACTGTAGGAGGTGGAGAAGGAGAGAATGAGGGAGGGGTATGAGGGGATGGATTCAGAGGGGTTGGGTTAAATGCGGAAGACACATTTCAGTTGAACACATTCCGTTGGACAACTGACTAGGTATGGGATTTGAAGAGGGGATAGAGGGATGGAAGAGGGTGGGAAAAAGACCGGGGGATGGGGGTGACAAAGTGGTCTGGAGCTGCCAGTATGTGGGTGCCAGAGGCAGGAGTGGCAGGCTGGCTAGCCGTGTGCTCGGACGCCCTAGCAAGAGGTATGCCCTCTCACACAGATCTGGTTACACACGATCTACACATGCTGGCACACAGGCACACACACACACACACACACTTTACACATTTGCCACTATTCACAGACACAGGCAGCATGACAAACACACGTAATATTACAGTATACTGTAGGCCTACTGACACGAGGCCCTCACGTGAACATGCACCGGATCACACAGAGACACATACGTTACTAACACATGGGGTGTTATGCTAGTCCCAGCTGGAATGTGATCAGCCACAGAGCATTAAACCCGGCAGCCAGCTACACTCAAAGCCACCTGAGCTTCTTCTTGAAAATCAAATCAAATTTTATTTGTCACATACACATGGTTAGCAGATGTTAATGCGAGTATAGCGAAATGCTTGTGCTTCTAGTTCCGACAATGCAGTAATACCAACAAGTAATCTAACTAACAATTCCAAAACTACTGTCTTATACACAGTGTAAGGGGATAAAGAATATGTACATAAGGATATATGAATGAGTGATGGTACAGAGCAGCATAGGCAAGATACAGTAGATGGTATCGAGTACAGTATATATATATGAGATGAGTATGTAAACAAAGTGGCATAGTTAAAGTGGCTAGTGATACATGTATTACATAAGGATGCAGTCGATGATATAGAGTACAGTATATACGTATGCATATGAGATGAATAATGTAGGGTAAGTAACATTATATAAGGTAGCATTGTTTAAAGTGGCTAGTGATATATTTACATCATTTCCCATCAATTCCCATTGTTAAAGTGGCTGGAGTTGAGTCAGTGCCAGTGAAAAGTGTGTGTGCCAGTGCGCGTGCTTGTTCGTTGTGTGCGTGTCTGTGTGCGTGCTTGTTCGTGTGCGCGCTTAACCTCTGTTTGTGTGTGTGTGTGTGTCCGCGCGTCTGCACGTGTCCTAATCAGCCTGTCCCTTTTCAAGTTCAGTGTAGTTTATGAGGATCCCAGTTAGTTACTGCACATGCAGCTGCTACTCTTCCTGGGGTCCATAAGTATAGGGGCAAAATGGAGGAGCAATTCAGCAGGTCGGACACGAGGCGTATGTTGCAGGGGATTTTTAACGATCACGGATTACAAAATGAAAGCCAGTCACGTCACGGACACCAACGCCACCTTACTGGACGACCTAGACACCCTTTCCTCATGTTTCGAGCGTAACAACTCTGAGCTGCCTAGGAGAGCCCTAAAAGACAAATGAGGGCTATGTGTGTAGTTTAGAGTGTGTAGTCTTAGAGTGATTATCTTAATTTACCGGTTAGCTAGCCAGCTATTTGTCAACCTTAACGTAGGAGACTCTGCTAGCTAGCCAACAGCTAGCCAACGTCTACCGAATAGGACTCAACAACCCGGTCGCATTCACAGGTAGTATCACATTTTCATTTAATTTCATTACAGTACAACGGTTTGATTTGTTTGATCGTAGCTAGCTACATAGCTAGCTACATAGCAGTCTTTGTATCAAAGATAATTGTGTAGTCTAGAGCGATTTTATAGGTTAGCTAGCCAGCTATTGTCGTTCTTTTAACGCAACGTAACGTAAACAACACTGCTAGCTAGCCCCCGAATAGCAGCACTACAGAAACTATTACACTCAACGGAACGACTTGATTAGTGTAGTGTCAACAACGCAGCCACTGCCAGCTAGCCTACAAAGTCAACAACGCAGCCACTGCCAGCTAGCCTACTTCAGCAGTACTGTATCATTTTAATCATTTTAGTCAATAAGATTCTTGCTACGTAAGCTTAACTTTCTGAACATTCGAGACGTGTAGTCCACTTGTCATTCCAATCTCCTTTGCATTAGCGTAGCCTCTTCTGTAGCCTGTCAACTATGTGTCTGTCTATCCCTGTTCTCTCCTCTCTGCACAGACCATACAAACGCTCCACACCGCGTGGCCGCGGCCACCCTAATCTGGTGGTCCCAGCGCGCACGACCCACGTCGAGTTCCAGGTCTCTGGTAGCCTCGAACTGCCGATCTGCGGCCAACAAGGCAGAGTTCATCTCAGCCTATGCCTCCCTCCAGTCCCTCGACTTCTTGGCACTGATGGAAACATGGATCACCACAGACAACACTGCTACTCCTACTGCTCTCTCTTCGTCCGCCCACGTGTTCTCGCACACCCCGAGAGCTTCTGGTCAGCGGGGTGGTGGCACCGGGATCCTCATCTCTCCCAAGTGGTCATTCTCTCTTTCTCCCCTTACCCATCTGTCTATCGCCTCCTTTGAATTCCATGCTGTCACAGTTACCAGCCCTTTCAAGCTTAACATCCTTATCATTTATCGCCCTCCAGGTTCCCTCGGAGAGTTCATCAATGAGCTTGATGCCTTGATAAGCTCCTTTCCTGAGGACGGCTCACCTCTCACAGTGCTGGGCGACTTTAACCTCCCCACGACTACCTTTGACTCATTCCTCTCTGCCTCCTTCTTTCCACTCCTCTCCTCTTTTGACCTCACCCTCTCACCTTCCCCCCCTACTCACAAGGCAGGCAATACACTCGACCTCATCTTTACTAGATGCTGTTCTTCCACTAACCTCATTGCAACTCCCCTCCAAGTCTCCGACCACTACCTTGTATCCTTTTTCCTGTCGCTCTCATCCAACACCTCCCACACTGCCCCTACTCAGATGGTATCGCGCCGTCCCAACCTTCGCTCTCTCTCCCCCGCTACTCTCTCCTCTTCCATCCTATCATCTCTTCCCTCTGCTCAAACCTTCTCCAACCTATCTCCTGATTCTGCCTCCTCAACCCTCCTCTCCTCCCTTTCTGCATCTTTTGACTCTCTATGTCCCCTATCCTCCAGGCCGGCTCGGTCCTCCCCTCCCGCCCCGTGGCTCGACGACTCATTGCGAGCTCACAGAACAGGGCTCCGGGCAGCTGAGCGGAAATGGAGGAAAACTCGCCTCCCTGCGGACCTGGCATCCTTTCACTCCCTCCTCTCTACATTTTCCTCCTATGTCTCTGCTGCTAAAGCCATTTTCTACCACTCTAAATTCCAAGCATCTGCCTCTAACCCTAGGAAGCTCTTTGCCACCTTCTCCTCCCTCCTGAATCCTCCTCCCCCCCCCCTCCCTCTTTGCAGATGACTTCGTCAACCATTTTGAAAAGAAGGTCGACGACATCCGATCCTCGTTTGCTAAGTCAAACGGCACCGCTGGTTCTGCTCACACTGCCCTACCCTGTGCTCTGACCTCTTTCTCCCCTCTCTCTCCAGATGAAATCTCGCGTCTTGTGACGGCCGGCCGCCCAACAACCTGCCCGCTTGACCCTATCCCCTCCTCTCTTCTCCAGACCATTTCCGGAGACCTTCTCCCTTACCTCACCTCGCTCATCAACTCATCCCTGACCGCTGGCTACGTCCCTTCCGTCTTCAAGAGAGCGAGAGTTGCACCCCTTCTGAAAAATCCTACACTCGATCCCTCCAATGTCAACAACTATAGACCAGTATCCCTTCTTTCTTTTCTCTCCAAAACTCTTGAACGTGCCGTCCTTGGCCAGCTCTCCCGCTATCTCTCTCTGAATGACCTTCTTGATCCAAATCAGTCAGGTTTCAAGACTAGTCATTCAACTGAGACTGCTCTTCTCTGTATCACGGAGGCGCTCCGCACTGCTAAAGCTAACTCTCTCTCCTCTGCTCTCATTCTTCTAGACCTATCGGCTGCCTTCGATACTGTGAACCATCAGATCCTCCTCTCCACCCTCTCCGAGTTGGGCATCTCCGGCGCGGCCCACGCTTGGATTGCGTCCTACCTGACAGGTCGCTCCTACCAGGTGGCGTGGCGAGAATCTGTCTCCTCACCACGCGCTCTCACCACTGGTGTCCCCCAGGGCTCTGTTCTAGGCCCTCTCCTATTCTCGCTATACACCAAGTCACTTGGCTCTGTCATAACCTCACATGGTCTCTCCTATCATTGCTATGCAGACGACACACAATTAATCTTCTCCTTTCCCCCTTCTGATGACCAGGTGGCGAATCGCATCTCTGCATGTCTGGCAGACATATCAGTGTGGATGACGGATCACCACCTCAAGCTGAACCTCGGCAAGACGGAGCTGCTCTTCCTCCCGGGGGAAGGACTGCCCGTTCCATGATCTCGATGATCACGGTTGACAACTCCATTGTGTCCTCCTCCCAGAGCGCTAAGAACCTTGGCGTGATCCTGGACAACACCCTGTCGTTCTCAACTAACATCAAGGCGGTGGCCCGTTCCTGTAGGTTCATGCTCTACAACATCCGCAGAGTACGACCCTGCCTCACACAGGAAACGGCGCAGGTCCTAATCCAGGCACTTGTCATCTCCCGTCTGGATTACTGCAACTCGCTGTTGGCTGGGCTCCCTGCCTGTGCCATTAAACCCCTACAACTCATCCAGAACGCCGCAGCCCGTCTGGTGTTCAACCTTCCCAAGTTCTCTCACGTCACCCCGCTCTTCCGCTCTCTCCACTGGCTTCCAGTTGAAGCTCGCATCCGCTACAAGACCATGGTGCTTGCCTACGGAGCTGTGAGGGGAATGGCACCTCAGTACCTCCAGGCTCTGATCAGGCCCTACACCCAAACAAGGGCACTGCGTTCATCCACCTCTGGCCTGCTCGCCTCCCTACCACTGAGGAAGTACAGTTCCCGCTCAGCCCAGTCAAAACTGTTCGCTGCTCTGGCCCCCCAATGGTGGAACAAACTCCCTCACGACGCCAGGACAGCGGAGTCAATCACCACCTTCCAGAGACACCTGAAACCCCACCTCTTTAAGGAATACCTAGGATAGGATAAGTAATCCTTCTCACCCCCCCCTTTAAGATTTAGATGCACTATTGTAAAGTGACTGTTCTACTGGATGTCATAAGGTGAATGCACCCATCTGTAAGTCGCTCTGGATAAGAGCGTCTGCTAAATGACTTAAATGTAAATGTAAATGTAACCAGGCTGGGCACCGTGGAGACGGTGAAAAACTTCAAGTTCCTTTTGGTGTACACATCTCCAAGGAGATAAAATTGTCAATACACATGGACACCGTGCTGAAGAAGGCACATCGACTTTTCAAACTCTGGACGCTGAAGAAATTCGGCCTGTCCTCGAGTGTTCTCGAGTGTTCTGCCAGGCTGTATCACAGTGGCAACTCCACCGCCGCTGACCGCATGGTGCTACAGAGGGTGGTACACGTAGCCGATTGCACCATTGGGTGCTCACTGCCTGCCCTCCAGGACACCTACAACACCAGATGTCGCTGGAAGTCCAAGAAGATCATTAAGGACCTCAGCCACCAGAGCCACGGCCTGTTCTCCACGCTTCCATCACTCAGATGCGGGCAGTATAGGAGAATCATGGCACACATTTTTTTTATGTCCGACTGGCCAATAGCTTCTACCTCTAGACCATCATGCTGCTGAATGGCCACCGTTAGGCAGCTACCTGCTCCCCGGACTTCCAGAATAAGAGTTATACACTGGAAAGAGACAACAAAAATACTACACATATATACAGTGAGCTCCAATAGTATTGGGATAGTGACACATTTTTTGAACTCCAGCACTTTGGATTTGAAATGAAACAATGACTATGAGGTTAAAGTGCAGACTGTCAGGTTTGATTTGAGGGTATTTCCACCCATATCGAGTGAACAGTTTTGAAAGTACAGCACTTTTTGTACATGGTCTCTCCATTTTAAGGGGCCAAAACTATTTGGACAAATTCACTTTTATGTGTATTAAAGTATTTGGTATTTGGTCCGATATTAACAGCACGCAATGACTACATCAAGGTTGTGACTCTACAGACTTGTCGGATGCATTTGCTGTTTTTTTTGGTTGTGTTTCAGATTATTTTGATCGCCAAAATAAATTAATGGCATTTTTGGAGTCCCTTTTATTGTAAAGAACAATATGATTTGTTTCTTTACATTCATGTGGATGCTCCCATGATTTATGGAGAGTCCTGAATGAAACGTTACATAATGATGAGTGCGAAAGTTAGACAGACAAAATATCATACCTCGCACCACTACAATATCAGGGGAGGTTATGTTTGGGCGGTATGATATTTGTACGTCTGTCAGATTCGTAAATCAAGCACTGCTATAATACTCGAGCAAACATCTCCGAAGCAAAGTCCTAGAAGATGGTATCCGATCATCTTTCCCCGTTGAAATGGATTCCCACACTCTTAACTCCCCACGCGACTGCAGTTGACCAAGCCAAATACGAAGATGAAGCAGAGAACTAAAGAGTTCGCAAGTCAAAGCTCTTACATAAAGTCTGAGTCACTAGGCCTTATCCTGCTCTTCCTCTCCACTTAAGAAGAGAAACTGAAAACATATGTAGCGGAAAATGCCTGCATTTGGTCTGATATAATGCCTGGCTGGAATATAGAGAGAGTGTGAGTTAGCAAGGTGTGTGTGAGTGAGTTAGCAAGAGGGCTGTGAAAATGAATGAATGCGTCATATGAAAGCACGCACGCATGCACACACACACGCACACACACACCTTCCCTCTGTTCAAAACCTAAGCAGAGGGAACAGAGCCCAAGGTGAGACGGGTCTCGGTTCTAACGATTCCCCCAGCAGACTGCCTACAAATTAACGACAATCTTTACCATTGTCATAAATGAAATATCACCGCCCGCGCACTGCAAGACATCTTGTGAAGATTAATTCAGCAAAAAATGTTCTCTGCAGTGGGGGAAAAAAAATACAACTCATTTAAATAAAGAGAAGCGGTCCCATGAAGAATTGCCTCACCTTTTTCATCTTCCTCGCCATCCGTCAGTGCACACCTGGGGAGAGCACTGACTGGGCCAGTATGCACTGGCATACACATACAAACTTTATGCACAGAAATAGCTGGACCGTGTAGGACGGTCTCGGTCTGTCTATATGCCTGCCTGTCTGTCTGCCTGCTTATACGCCTGTCTCGCTCTCTGTCCTCCTATCTGTCCGCCTGTCTACTATGACTACATGCCACTACAGTACCTCCGTCAGCATTTGCCAGCATCCTGTGCACTGTCCCAGTTTGCTGAGCTTGCCTGTGGCGGGACTCATTGACTCACTGTGTTGACTAACCCAGTGTGTTGCAACTGTTTTGCCGATGCTGCAGTAAAGACTCATTACTGTAATGGAGGTGAAGGGGGGGGGGGTGACGGGGAGAGAAGGAGAAAGGACACCACAGGCCCTTTCCCTGCCACAATGAACATCAGCAGTGTGACCATCACACACCCCTCCCAGGCAATTTCTCTAAAAATCACGAGTCGCCACTAGTGGAATTCAGCATGAACGGTGCTGGCCCCGACGTCTGTCTGTATGCATGTGCCTATATCTTCCAGTGGAGATAGGTGAGGGAGAGAGAGAATGGAAGAAAGAGGCCACGGCAGAGAGAGATCACGCAGGTTTCCAGCCAGCAGAGCTCCTGATGGGGCTGAGGGAGATTTGCCACAGGACAATACAACATAATGACAATCTCTGCCCCTTAACGTTGCCAGCGTAACGCTGCCACAGCCACTGCCCCAGGAGCTTCTGAACGGACTGGGTGTTCAGTCAGCACTCTGCTCTCCCCCAGAGAGAGTGCAGACATCTCAGAGCCCAAGTTCCTCCTCTCTGGACAGTTCCTCCCTCGCAGCACAATGCTGAGAAAAAAAGGGTATTTTCTAAAGAGAAGAGGGTAGGGTGCCAAATGCCACCAGGCATCAACGACACCTCGGCCTGTAGTAGGCATCTGGTGCCTTGGAAGGTTAGACAAGGAAATACTAAGCAGAGAACCGACTCCATGGAAAAAAATGTGGAGGGAAAAGAGAATAATTCTCATCTTGATGATAGCTAAACTTAAAGCCCCATGGTCCTGTGTAGCTCAGTTGGTAGAGCATGGCGCTTGTAACGCCAGGGTAGTGGGTTCGATCCTCGGGACCACCCATACGTAGAATGTATGCACACATGACTGTAAGTCGCTTTGGATAAAAGCGTCTGCTAAATGGCATATATTATTATTATTATTATATTATATATTGTAATCAACCTAACAGGGTTTGGATTTCCACCAGGGGGAGAAAAATATGAATCTGGGCCCCCTACTAGTTGAGCATTCCAAAAATAGAAACTGGGTAGAGCAGGAATTGCTATCCTCTAAGACCGGAGAAAAAATATCAAAAATATTTTTCTGTTTGTCTAAACCGAGAGCACTGGATGACACAGGTTACCATCATTCGGTATAACGCACCGCTTTATGATACGCCGCTCATAGTTGCGCCGGTCATATGGACATTAGGGCTGACCCCATTTGGGGCTGACCCCAATTAGTCGACTGGTCGATTGTTTGGTCAATAGGCTGTTGGTCGGCTGGGATTTCTTTAGTCGAACAGTCGCAAATATATATTTTCTATGCCGGCACAAGACACCTGTCTGAGTCGCTCCTGTCTCAATGGACTAATCCATTGCGGAGGACATCACTGGCACTAAGACATGTGCTACTAAAATGTAAATGGTTATATTATGTAAAAAAACAAAAATGGCGCAACACTAATAAATATGATATTATTTTATAACAAATGCTCTTTTTTCCGAGATGGACAGCGGTCGCAGAGGCAGCAGCGGCGCGTAGAGACGAGGAAACAGCCTTAATTGTCTAAGAAAAGTGAGGAGAGAGGAAACCCCAACTTAATTAGGTCTTTAATCAATAGCCTAACTGTTAAATGTGCCTGGCTTTATAAATCATCCATATATATATATATATCTACAGAAATAAAACAGATCCCGTTTCTGTTGCCAGTTTAATAGCCTACTGATTCATTGAGCACCAAGCCTCACGCAACCTTAAAAATGTCGGCTAAAGCAATTTCACAAATTTCGTTTTTAATCTTCTCTATGCTGTAATAAAGGCTGGTAAGTGTTAGAACAGGTAATACTTGTGACTTATTTAGTGTTGTTCACACTGTTCCAAACGGGCAGAACATTTTTATTGTCATCTAAAAAGACAGCACCTGTTTGTCACACAAAAAATGCAATCTCCTTCTTATTGTCATTATTACAATTGTTATTATGATCGTCATTATAATAAAGTAATGTCATTATGGCTTCTTATAGTTGTAGCCTTGTATCACCACCATCGAGCTGAAGGCCTATAGTGCGCATCCTGTTTAGTCTTGAGACCGTAACTTTACTTGGGGCTATATTTCAATATATATTTCAATATATATTTCAATATAGGCCACTGATCAATCAATCATGTCATCACACAGCATACGAATCATTCATGCTTTGAAATGCAACCAAGCATTTTAGTTTTCAAATGAAATGACAAAGGGAGCTTTGGATAATTAGCCTGTGCAATAAACAACTGTTATGTTACAGTTATAATTTATTTAGTGTTGTTTATACTGTTCCAAATTGTTATAATAAAAATGAAGATAGTAATCTAACAGGGTCTGTTTGGCACAAAATATTCATGCAGCGCTTGCTCCTATACCCTCCTTGTTCTTGATCTCCAATAGTCAAATGACTTACACCTTATCAGAATTTCCCTTTCCCTCCTGAGAAACCAGTAAACATTCCCCCGTTTTGAGTATCTTTTTCACGTCCTCCGCATGCATTTTGCTGTCACGTGTTACGGGGTTTGTTATAACCAATTTATTGGTGTGATTATAATAGGCTTGCATACATGTTTCACAAAGAGAGCAAGGATTGAGGGAATGTTTTTCCTAAACAAATGAGGTATTTCGTTAACATAACTTTTCAGTCAGAGATACAAGTAAGAAACTAAATTGCTGTAATTATGTTGCAGCATCAGCACGGACGGCGCGATAATGACCTGCTGTGCTGTGGTGCCTGTTCGGTGCAACAGGGAGGAGAGAGAGACAATGCCAGTCACACAGGCACTTGCTGTCATTTTTTTTAACACAGCATGGCCATCGGGCTCCCTCTTGAGTAATTAGTGTGTCTTAATTATTTTATCAAACAGTGAGCTTAAAGCATCAGACAAGCTCAGTGCATATAGCTGATTTTATTCAAAACACATACATGCATCTATATATGGAAAAATACATGTTTTAAAATTTCAGCCAATATTTTTGGGGTAGCAAGGACAGCCCTAATGGACACCCTTCATTATTAAAGTATCAGGCATTGGTAACGCAACCCCTGTGTTGGCTATAGTGTTACCTTCACTAAGGCAGCCTTAGGAAAGCCTTTGTGTAACCTAACACAGGGATATGATATTCATATTGTCTGCCTTTTTACATATTAATGGGTCGTTGAAGGGGCTGGGTCCTGTTGCAGAGTGAAAGAGAGACGATTGTGGGTCCTTTTGTTGCCGATGTCAAGCCATGTCACTCAAAGGCCCGGAAAGAGCCACTGCAGCCCATGTCTTATACTGAGCAAACCCTAGCAGTTACAGGCAGTTACAGTCACACATTATTTGAAGATTGATATAATCTGCAGATCCTTCAAGTGATCTGCAAGCTTAAAGTAATCTCTCTCAGGAACGAGCTGGGTCAGGGTCGACAATTTGAGCATTCAAAGAAATCAAAATCCCACAATGTCTGAAGTCAAACAGCCTTCACAGGGCAGCCTTGGAGCAGTCACAGCAACCTTCCCCAATAAACAGTCCAACTAGTCTGAATTGTTTGTGGAGTATTCAAGAATAGCTCGTGTGCTAGAGAGCTTTTCACTTGGAGCTACATAAGGTTTGTGAAGTGAACTACACTCTGTTCACCTTACCGTGGTTCTGGGCGGTCAGCGGAGTGATGCAGATCTTGGATGAAGTTCCAAGGTCCTATGAACAGGTGTCAGAGCTCATGCCTGAAAGAGAGAAAATCAGTATGAGTATTATAATGACACTGTTCTTCCTGTAAAACAGAGATGTCAGTAAAGCTAGATAAAACAATACTGAGCCTTACAGGAAGTGTCTGAATTTCACAAACACCCATGCCAAGTGCAGAAGTATCCACTTGCCCAGATGCTCTGACCCCCCCCACTCCAGCAGTGTGAAAGGCAAGACCACCAACAACCAAATGTTCAAGTCAAGACACCACAAAATGATTGTCTGCCAAACATGTATGGGGGTCCATATTTATAACACCCAAAGAGACTGGAAAGTACCTGAAACAGGGGAGTGGTTGGAAACCAGTCAGGGACAAGATAGCTCCTTATGAGTAGGGCTACCTTAGCTATGAGTACATTGGATACTTGGCATCTGAACAAATCACAATCAAGCAGGGACTTGATCTGAAAGCAACCGGTGCCGTAAGGCAGTGCCAGGGCAGGTGGGGAGATGGGCATAGGAGACGAGCTTCAGCATGCCAACCGGAATGTTAGTCTGTTGATTACAGGAGTGAAACCATCTGTATTTTCAAGTACTGCAGTATCACGTCATGGCTATGCGTGTCACCTGCAGGGACTGGGGAGGTTGTCAGGATCAAAATTAAATATGAAAGGAGCAAAGCCCAGGTAAAAAGTTAAAGGAACATCTGTATCAATCAATCAATTCTTCAGTGAGACAATTACACAAATTGTAATACCAAAAGACACGCCAGAATGGCTTTCCAAGAGGTGTTGAGTCTGCTTACAAATCTGAGACAAGGTTTGAATATTGCTGCTCATCAATGATTCCCAACCAAATTTACTAAGCTTGAGCAATTTTGACAAAAACAATGGATACATGTTGCCCTAAGAGTTGTGCAGAGTTGGTAAGGGGTGGGGGTTACTTTTTCCTTCCGTTCCGTCCATATGACAGCTGCACCACGTGTCTGAAGCAGCCACTTTCCATCCACCGTGTCTTATGTCTTATGCCCAAGTGTGTGTGGAGGAGATGGAGGAGGGCCTCGGCATTCCAGTGCCTCACCAAGGTGCTCTTCCTGCCTTTCTGCACCGTCTGCTTGTGGTGGACAAACTCGCGTCCTCGGTGTGAGGGGAGTGATGCCGGCACAGCAGAAGATACTCCAGACATTGGCAACTTGATTTGATGCCACAGGGATCTTCATCGGGTCACTGTGCTCATAAGATCATGGCGAGCTTGAAAGTTTGGTCGATATCCTGTGGTTTGTCATGAGCCATTTTTTTTGCGTAATAAGGTTGTGGCATTGGCATCATGGTAAATTGCAACAACCCGACACGGTATGGCATGACAGGTATCATGTCATTAGTGGTAATGTCATTCAAGACACATAACTCACTGCATGGTTATGGTAATCCGTTATGAGGTTTTAGGACATTGTTTTGATTTATGGCCCTGTGCACCCCTGCCCCGGATGTCTTTGCTTCGTACCTCCATTCATAATAACAGAGGAAAAATTGGAGGGAACGCTACAGAGGATGGCAAATACATAGGATGACATCACCCTGGCTTAAAAACACATTCTAGAAATAGAGCAGCATATCCTGTCATTCACCAAGACTAGGGAACTAGTGACGCTACAGTTAAATTAAGCAACTCCCCAGACGCATCCACCTCACACGTTATCATATCCACACACACACACACGCTAGAACATATGCAAGAGAGGGACTGTGAGGTTAAATTTGGCATCGTATCCCACTGCTGATTGTGACAGAAATATCCACTCTCACGCACTCACACAAAACACACTGCACACGCAATACACTTGTAAATTCTACTCCCTATGGGGTATGATAATGCTCATCTGCATATTCATGTCGGCATTGTCACAAACATTTATAGGTAGGGCCCAGTGTACCCCTAGGGAGCAGCAGTGATCGCAGCGGTCGTGGGGGGTGCATTGCTACTAGCATTGACATGACATGCTAGCTGTTTCCATAGACTTCCAGTCATTGAGCCAACAACTATCCATTTAAAAGTGCGCCCCGGGAAGAAATCATATGTATTTTTGTATACATTTTCTGTGGGGTGGTTGCAGCAATTTAGCAGCGGTGGGGAAACACTGGGTAGGCCTATACAACCACACACACACACACACACACACACACACACACACACACACACACACACACACACACACACACACACACACACACACACACACACACACACACACACACACACACACACCCTCCAACTCTCAATTACAGCATTCATCTTCTCAACATGTATCCAAGCTACTGTAATTGGCCACATTTATCGGAATACAAATTCATGAAACCAATCATTTTTGATGAATGGCCCAGTTCGACTTGATGCATAATAGCCATTAGAGAAAAGCCTGGGCAAGTCATAATCCATCCACTGGGACAAAGGCGAGAGGAAATTGAGAAATAACTGACACAATCCTCTTATTTTCTGACTCAATGCGGCAGAGAGCAGCTTTGTAATCACTTCATTTTTCACGTCTCTGCACCTTCTCGGGAAAACGTTGATGGCCGCTGAAGAGCCCGGTGCACAAAATAAAGGGCCAGACAAAAGAGAAACAAGGGCTTGGCAGCCAGGCGGAAGCATCCATTACAACGGCTCGAGTTTCCAGTCTGTTCCTGTCAAAGGCGGGTGACAAAAGAGCGTGTTCAAGAGGGGAAGGGGGGGCTTGTCGACCGGGGGGTCGTCTGTGGGTGATACCTATGACGGGGTGTTCCTGTCTAGTCAAGAGGGAGCTTGTCGATTGGATAAAGACATCCAATGAAGATATTACAGGGAGGGAGATGAATGAATGGGGAAACGCTATAGAGTGAGGTACATTCTGACACCCAAGGTCAACGATGGCAAAAACACTTAGTGATAGTGAAGAATCTCCCACAGACGATTAAACTGTTCTGTAGCCTGGGTGACCATTTGTTTCTGATTGAAAAGTTGGTATTTTCTTAACAAGGCAACAAATGTAGCGATGTTAAATATAGACCGGTAACCAGGCTAGCTATCTTGTGACACAGGAGCAAAATTCCTCCTTGATGCAGCCAGAGGGAGAGACTGCTGCCAACATCTCAACTGACTGAAAGACAAACCCTTTATTTTTCAGCATCAGACCTGCCCAATTCTCACATTCTCACCTAATTCTCACATTGTTTAGGTATTTAATAGACCAAATTACAAAGTCTGTTAAATCTTCTTGCAATTTGTAGTCTGACATTTCAGATTTACATTAAATCATTTTTCAAAGTTCTTTAGATGTAGTGAACTACTTTTTCAAAGTACAGTGCACTCGGGAAAGTATTCAGACCCCTTCCCTTTTCCCACATTTTGTTACATTACAGCCTCATTTACCCTCATCAATCTACACACAATAACCCATAATGACAAAGCAAAAACAGGATCTTAGAATCTTTTGCAACTGTATTAAATATAAAAACACAGAAATACCTTATTTACATAAGTATTCAGACCCTTTGCTATGAGACTCGAAATTGAGCTCAGGTGCATCCTGTGTCCACTGATCATCCTTGAGATGTTTCTACAACTTAATTGGAGTCCATCTGTGGTAAATTCAATTGATTAGATGTGATTTGGAAAGGCACACACCTGTCTACATTTGAAGTCGGAAGTTTACATACACTTAGGTTGGAGTCATTAAAATTAGTTTTTCAACCACTCCACAAATGTTTTGTTAACAACTATAGTTTTGGCAAGTCGGTAAGGACATCTACTTTGTGCATGACACAAGTACTTTTCCCAACAATTGTTTACAGACAGATTATTTCACTTGTAATTCACTGCATCACAATCAGACGTTTACATACACTAAGTTGACTGTGCCTGTAAACAGCTTGGGAAATTCCAGAAAATGATGTCATAGCTTTAGAAACTTCTGATAAGCTAATTGACATAATTTGAGTCAATTGGAGATGTACCTGTGGATGTATTTCAAGGCCTACCTTCAAAGTTGTCAACGCTGTCAAAGGTGCTTCAACAAAGTACTGAGTAAAGGGTCTGAATACTTATATAAAAGTGATATTTTAGGTTTTTTTTAAATATACATTTGCAAAAGTTTCTACAAACTTGTTTTTGCTTTGTCACTATGGGGTATTGTGTGAAGATTAATGAGGGAAAATAACTATATAATCCATTTTAGAATAAGGCTGTAACGTAACAATATGTGGACAAACTCAAGGGGTCTGAATACTTTCCAAATGCACTGTATCTGTAGTTACGTAAACTACATGGGTAGCTTTAATAAGCTTTAGCGTAGCTTAACTTCTTCCAGTGTGAAGTAATTGGTAGCTTGGTTGTCATAGACGTGTGTATAGGTGCCAGGGTTGTCAGGCGCAGGAGAATCGAACTTGGTCAAATTGAGTAGTTTAATAACTTAAAAACACAGCTCCAAAACCATGACAATGAACAAAACAAAGCGGGTACGAGGACCCGTCGTGCACAAACATGATAAATGAACAACAAACGACCTCTGACAAGGACATGAGGGGAAAGAGGGTTAAATACACAATAGGTAATGAATGGGATTGGAACCAGGTGTGTAGGAAGACAAGACAAAACCAAAGAAAAATGAAAAATGGATCAATGATGGCTAGAAGACCGAACAAACAGAGGCATGGACTTCTGCAAAAGTCGGGACATTGGCACTATATTTTCAGAGTGGCTTCCTCAACACTGCAGCTAAGACAGGACACCTTGATTAAAATAAACATGTTTTCAAATCAAATTGTATTTGTCACATGCGCTGAATACAAGTGTAGACTTTACCGTGAAATGCTTACTTACAAGCCCTTTCCCAATAATGCAGTTAAAAAGTAAGAAATAGATAAAAGTGAAATAGTAACACAATAAAATAACAATAACGAGGCTATATACAGGTTTTATACAAGGAGTACCGGTACCGAGTCAGTATACTGGAGTACGAGGTAGTTGGGGGATTTTGTTTTTTATTATTGTTAAATTAAGTGAATTTACACAGAATTACAGTAACGCAATAAGATCATGGGTCCCCGAGCTGTACTACACAGAAATGCATAATTATGGATATAACTGTCATTCTCTTCATGGTGATGTATCCTGAATAGGTACACAAAGGTAGAAGTATGCAATATCACACGTTGCATATATGGGTATTATTATACACACTGGCTCCGCCCCCAAACAAGACCACATTTGGTTGGTCTGGACCTGACCAAATCTGAACCAATCCTAGACCAACGTGTAATCGTCTATGTTTTACAAGTTTAGACATCACAGCACAGCACATCACATCACACAGTAGAGTAGAGTAGAGTTCAGTACATTATACTGTATTTGAGTGTGCTCTACTGTACTGATCTATACTCTACTTTTCTTTACTGTCCTGATCTATAATCTACATTTCTTTAATGTACTCTACTGATCTATACTTTACTGTACTGATCTATTCTCTCATTTGTTAAATAAAAAAAAATAAAAAAAATGGTTTTACAGTACTCTACTGTGATTCACTGTACTGTATTGTGCTGTCCAAACTTGTGAAAGATACACATCAATGATTGGTTCAGATTTTGTCCGCCAATCATGTACGTCCATGTTTGGGCCAAATCAAGGCTGAAGCAGACCAAAAGTCAACGTCAGCAGATGCTGGTTACAGTAAATGGAAAGAGAGGGGACTCATTGGTAGGTGTTGTCAGTAAGAGCCGGGAGAGGTGACATTAACTGGAGAGAGAGAGAGAAGAGAGGCAGAGAGACAGAAGGAGGGGTTGTCCAGACTTTTTTCACACTTTTTTTGACCACCAGATGACAGAAAGAAAACTGTAATGAGCTGAACATAACAGTATGCCAGTGGAAGGGACTAACAGTAGAGAGACTGTAGCATGTGACCCAACTATGATTTCTCATTGTAGCCAATTCAATTACCGATTTGGCCACAGAATTACGAGTTAATCGCTTAATAATTCATTTAAAAAATTGTAAAGCAGCAAAAACACTAACTAATTTGTAGGTCTACCTTTACTATTAGTTCTGTGAACTTTCATTATCAGAAATTAGAAAAAAAACTTAGATATGTAGGTTTTTGGTAACAGAATCACAAGGCAATGCTTCTTAAACTTACAAAAGGCAAATACATTTATCCAAAGCTAAATATGTGTGAATATTAGTTGTCGATAATGGAGTTCAACATTATTGTGTTTCGATGCATTTCTAATACTTTAAGACGTTTTCTGGTAGATGTTTTCGAAGATACACTTCCATCTGTTTGACCAGAAATCAAATCCTTTACTTCTGCCTTTTAAGATGGGAAAATGGTTGAAAAATGAACACGTTGGGTCCACGTTGAACACGTTGGGTCCTCTAATGGAAATGAACATAAATAAGTTAACTAAAGCCTAAAGTCCATCGTGGGAAGCCAAACGGTGATAGCCAAAGACTGGAAGCAGCCAGTTTCGAGCGTAATGTTCAGACGAGCTGCATCGATTGTAAAGTATGACATTTGCACGTCCCAACTGCTTCGTTTGAGAAGTATGCCGTGACAAGGGTGTGTTCAAGCGCCAAGTGTAGTTGTTAGTGGAGCGGGAGAATGATCAGAATAGTTTCCACACGTACATGTAATTAACCCCCTTCCCTGAGTCTGCCAAAACTTTAGGCCGGATTCCTGTTGCTCAGACAAAGCCTCTTAAAATTCTCTCTTGCTTTCTTGCGGTGATACAGTCAGCGCAAAGTACACAGGAAATGACCACTCAATTTGCTCATCCACCCGGCCTGAAAAGAATCCCATGTGCATTAGCCAAAACCAAAAAGTTGTTGATATCCATGTGGCTCATCTCCTTGGGCCATGGGCCAGGAGGTACTGTAATAAGCAGACTCTCTGTAGCCTTGTCAAACAGACACAGTTAAGACATCACAGGTCTAATGAGAGTAGAGCCACAGTGTCAGCAGTGCCACAGACTACAGAAACCTCTTGCACATGCTAAAGCCAAGAAGCCAACACTGTTCATATGGGCAATGTTTAAAAAATAACACTTTTTTTTAAAAGGCTGTTTACAGCCCGGAAGAGCAACAAAAGTGCTGGAGAGACAACACTAGCAATTAGTTGCTTCAATTGCTGCAAAGAGAACTGGTCAGCAACCAACCACAATAATGTAACTGACCAATTTCAAACGCAGTTGGGAAGCACTATGCACTCAAAGTCAACTGTACATACCGCTAGACTGAACATCTAGCGCCAATGTTTATACTACAACCGCAAATATCCTGAATGGGGCATATAAAGGCTGCCCACTGTCAATCTCACCCAATGAAAGTGCTCTGCCCCCCCCCACCATCAGAGAGCTCCTATTGGCTTAGCAGTGGAAATGACTGACAGTGTGTGATAATCCCCACCCGCAGGGTTCTAAGGACACCCATCTCCAATCACTACCCTCATTATCTCTCCAACAGACCCAACACAGTTCATTATTAATGACTAGCCAGGGCATACACAGGTCGGGTCCTCCCGTTCATTCAAAGAGGGCTGGGAAACAGGTGGGACGACCAAGGAGGAAAATGGCAAAGAAGAGCAAGAACAGAGTCATCACTAGAACACAACACTGGTTATGTCCCAATAAGAAAAAATGTCAATAAAAAAGGAAAGTTATCGACAAGACAAGGTTCAATTCCCTAAGGTATTCAGGAGATTAATACCCATTTGAATGCAGGAACGTGTAGGATGCAGGACAATGCAGGAATGGCATTTCTCACACAATTCCCATTTTTCAATTAGGCCTGTTATATTGGAATTTCAACCTGTATGCATTTTGTATTCTAGTGGGAACCTATTAATGTGGGATGCAATTCTTGTGGGAGGCTTTCTTTAATCATGTTTCTCTCTGCCATGGTAGGATTTGCACTTGTCAAAGGACATTTAATTCAGCCTGCGCTTCAGCCTCAATCTCTCAGTACAATATGAGTGGATGAGACATACTCCTAATTGAAGGCTGCTTCAAATCAATAACCTGCTAACTAGCAAGAGACCTGAATTCCCTGAGCCAAGAGAGCTACGTCGAGATCACTTTGAAGAAATATGAATACAACTGGCTTAATTCTGGGGCTCAAACTGATTGGCTAGATGATGGTGATTGATGCTCTACGATAATCATTTCATGCTTCAGTGGTTGAAGCTTCATGTGATGCTTGGTGTTTAATAGAGCGTCGCTGGTACTAAATCCTCTCTTGTGTGGTCTCCATTTTGGAACGGAACCGAGTCGCAGCCTCGTGGTCCTGAGCGGTGATGATGGAGGCCTCACTCACACCTGCTAGATCACCAAGAGCCAATGACGGAGCAGAAGGAGAGAACAGAAACTCCAATCACAGGACTATATTGCCATTATCTGAGCACATACTGACACTAAGAGGACACTTGGGCATTTACCATAGGAGACAAAGTTGTATTTGTATATTTTACTCAAACTAAGTGGGATTTGTTATGTCAAAAAAGTATGGAGCATATTAAACCAGAACACTATGCCTTGTCAGGACACAGGAGGGTTGCAAACAAAGGACATCTCATTTGCTTATTTTTGATTGGTGGGAATTATTAAAAACATCCAGGAGGGACAAGCAGATGGAGAGGTAATTAGCTGTGTGTGTGTGTGTGTGTGTGTGTGTGTGTGTGTGTGTGTGTGTGTGTGTGTGTGTGTGTGTGTGTGTGTGTGTGTGTGTGTGTGTGTGTGTGTGTGTGTGTGTGTGTGTGTGTGTGTGTGTGTGTGTGTGTGTGTGTGTGTGTGTGTGTGTGTGTGTGTGTGTGTGTGTGTGTGTGTGTGTGTGTGTGTACTGACTAGTAATTTCCCTCTAATTTCACCTTCTCTCCTCTCCCTCCTATTTCTATCTCCATCATAAATAACCTTGTCTGTCACCTCCCAGTCGCCCCTTTAAGAGTGGGTGGGGGGAGGGGTTTCACTGCAACACCAAGCCCAACATAGGCCGGAACACGAGAGGAATGCATATTGTCAATCTGTAACATTCATTTTGCATCACCAGAATTTAATAAAACCTTAACTCATATTGAAAAAGAGAGCCTCCGCACGATAACCTCGGAGACCAAAACAGACCACCATTTTTAAGCCAGCAAATGACTGGTGGCAATGCAAAGAGGAGATTCTACCAAGTATTTTCTGAGGGGGGAACAGAATATAGGCTACTATATTATGATGTATGACTATCTGAAGTTACTAGTGGGGTGAAGATTAGGGCTTCATCTTTTCCCGGTATTTTGCAAATGTTCCATCCCGAGAAGAAATCACTTTTCTCCTGGGTAACCTGGTATTTGCCGGCAAAAGCGGAAGAGCCATTCAGAAGCATTATAAAGCACATTAATACATCTGGATTTGATTAGAGCTTTGATCAGCAAAAAACTAAAACAAAGCTGATGCTACATCAAATGCATTTACATTAACAACATTTAATGAGCTCAAGCCCAATAAAGCCCAAATGATTGTGCCGTTATCCAACACATATACGGTTTAGGCTACAGCACATTACGCACAACAGAAAAAAAGCCCACAGATGTCGCCAGCTATATGTTCTCTTGGGTAAATAAATTAAACTAGCTCCAGGAGGCGAATCTGTTTTAGTGTGAACTGTATTACTGTACTGTATTGTATTATACTGTATTATATGGACTGGAATTACCTACGTCACTCAAACCATGATAAAGCAGAAGAGAATATGTGATTCTGGTGCAGCACATGCAGCCTACATAGTTACAAGTATAGACTGGCGAATTTAATTTTAATTGTGAAATATAATAAGGCCTATTTGTATAAATAGTAGGTTGACCTTTCATAATATTACCCCTAATGTTATTAGCCTTTCTCTCTCTATTGTTGCTTCATTTCTTTCATAATTCACTTCAATGACATAATATAGGACTGGAATTAGATGCAGAAGGCTTTCACTTCTCTTCACGAAGACTGAATAGTTATGGGTCTGAATAAATACTGTAACTGCTATAGCCTACTGCCACTGCGTGTTCGCTCTTCTTTCAAACTACCTGCGAGTTCTATTGGCTGTTCTATTTAACAGCGGAAAATAGCTTGTGTCCCGCTTCGAATAGTCCTGCCTAACTCAGTTGCCGGTGAGTAAGGAGAATGGATATCACCGTGAGGCCAATGGTGACTTTAAAACAGTTCCAGAATTGAATGGTTGTGATAGGAAAAAACTGAGGGTGGATCAACAACATTGTAGTTACTTCACAGTACTAACCGAATTGACAGAGTGAAAGAATGAAGGAAGCCTGTACAGAATAAAAATATTCCAAAGCATCCTGTTAGTAGTAAGGCACTAAAGTAAAACTGCCAAAATGTCCTGAATACAAAGCGTTATGTTTGGGGCAAATCCAACATAACACTGAGTATTACTCTTCCTATTTTCAAGCGTGGTGGTGGCTGCATCATGGTATGGGTATGTTTGTCATTGGCAAGAACTAGGGAGTTTTTTATGATAAAAAAATCTATGCCAAGACATGAAAATGTCTGTCTAGCAATGACCAAAAACCAACTGGACAGAGCTTGAAGAATTTTAAATAGAATAACGTGCAAATATTGTACAAACCAGCTGTGCAATGCTCTTAGAGTCTTACCCAGAAAGACTCCCAGCTGTAATCGCTGTCAAAAGTAATTCTAGCTATATTGACCCAGGGGGTTAAATACATATCTAATCAGAATATATTAGTGTTTTATTTACAAACGTTTGAATTTTTCTTCCACTTTGTGACATTAGAGCATTTTGTGTCGATCTTTGACAAAAAAAATGTAACAACAAAATGTGGAAAAAGGAAAGATGTGTGAATGTTTTCTGAGGGCACTGTAGATTTTATTTTTTATTTCACCTTTATTTAACCAGGCAGGCTCGTTGAGAACAAGTTTTCATTTACAACTGCGACCTGGTCAAGATAAAGCAAAGCAGTGTGACACAAACTACAACACAGAGTTGCACATGGAATAAACAAGCGTACAGTCAATAACACAATAGAAAAAAGTAAGTCTATATACAGTGTGTGAAAATCGCATGAAGGAGGTAAGGCAATAAATAGGCCATAGTAGCGAAGTAATTACAATTCAGCAAATTAACACTGGAGTGATAAATGAGTAGAAATACTGGTGTGCAAAAGAGCAGAAAAGTAAATAAAAATCAATATGGGGATGAGGTAGGTAGATTGGATGGGCTATTTACAGATGGGCTATGTACCGCTGCAGCGATCGGTTAGCTGCTCATATACAGTGGGGAGAACACGTATTTGATACACTGCCGATTTTGCAGGTTTTCCTACTTAAAAAGTATGTAGAGGTCTGTAATTTTTTATCATAGGTACACTTCATCTGTGAGAGACGGAATCTAAAACAAATATCCAGAAAATCACAGTGTATGATTTTTAAGTAATTTGCATTTTATTGCATGACATAAGTATTTGATCACCTACCAACCAGTAAGAATTCCGGCTCTCACAGAACTGTTAGTTTTTCTTTAAGAAGCCCTCTTGTTCTCCACTCATTACCTATATTAACTGCACCTGTTTGAACTCGTTACCTGTATAAAAGACACATGTCCACACACTCGATCAAACAGACTCCAACCTCTCCACAATGGCCAAGGCAAGAGAGCTGTGTACGGACATCAGGGTTAAATTGTAGACCTGCACAAGGCTGGAATGGGCTACAGGACAATAGGCAAGTAACTTGGTGAGAAGGCAACAACTGTTGGCATCAATTATTACATTGATGTGGGGCATCAATGATCATGAGGAAGGTGAGGGATCAGCCCAGAACTACACGGCAGGACCTGGTCAATGACCTGAAGAGAGCTGGGACCACAGTCTCAAAGAAACCCATTAGTAACACACTACGCCGTCATGGATTAAAATCCTGCAGCGCAAAATCCCCCTGCTCAAGTTTGCCAATGACCGTCTGAATGATCCAGAGGAGGAATGGGAGAAGGTCATGTGGTCTGATGAGACAAAAATAGAGCTTTTTGGTCTAAACTCCACTCGCCGTGATTGGAGGAAGAAGAAGGATTAGTACAACCCCAAGAACACCATCCCAACCGTGAAGCATGGAGGTGGAAACATAATTCTTTGGGGATGCTTTTCTGCAAAGGGGACAGGACGACTGCACCATATTGAGGGGAGGACGGATGGGGCCATGTATCGCGAGATCTTGGCCAACAACCTCCCTCACCCAGTAAGAGCATTGAAGATGGGTCATGGCTGGGTTTTCCAGCATGACAACGACCTGAAACACACAGTGAAACACACAATGTGATTTTCTGGATTTTTGTTTTAGATTCTGTCTCTCACAGTTGAAGTGTACCTATGATAAAAAATGACAGACCTCTACATGCTTTGTAAGTATGAAAACCTGTAAAATCAGCAGTGTATCAAATACTTGTTCTCCCCACTGTATATTAATGAAGATTAGCATTACAGCCTTTTTTAGTACAAAAAGATCAAAGTGATGATAACGATGAAAGGATAAAATGATACTGTTGTGTAATCCTTTAATCATTATCATTCACTGATTTGTGATAATGATGACAATAGCCAAGATGCAACAGGCTGCGTGAGCTGATGACATTCAGAGGTTCTGTCTCGAAACTCAATTTTGAAAATCCACACTTCAGAGAACTGTCATTTTCATTCTCCCACCATCATGTCATTTCATATCTCACTCTCTCTCTCTCTCTCTCTATCACTCACGCACGCACGCACAGAGGGAAATCCTTGGTGTGAGAATGCCATAAATCAACAATAAAGGCCTCTTCCTGGAGAGTTGTGTTTCATGTAATCTTTTTGGCAGAATCAGAAGGCCTAACAAGCCCGGCCAGGTGCAACTCAGACTCAATCCCAATAACCCCCCTCCATTTTGCGCAACCCCGTGAGCCCCAACAAAGCTTTGTCGGAGTGGTATTCCAATTGAGCGAAACGTAGTGCCTTTTCAGCCCTCTCGTTGGCCCTCCAAACGAAGCGAATCGAGATGAAGACTTTCTATCGAGTGGTTCTCAAAAGTTGAACAGTTGCTTCAGGGAAGATGGCTGACAAAAATAATAGGAGGAAGGTAAACGTAGGTAATTATAACTTCATAATGAATCGTGCAAAAGTTAAGAGGAATATGTTAGTTCATGTAGAGAAACCTTTATGCATATTTATTGTCAAAGTTAATTTACGAAGATAGCTAGTCAAAAAGCTTGTTAAATAGCTAACTAAACATTTAGCTTGCAATTATGGGATTTTGACATTATGAACTGTAATTCATGTTGTTTAATGTTTTAGGGACTACTGAGCAAATCGGTCTGTCATCTCATGAAACCCAATGGATTTATTTATCCGTTATTTTACCAGGTAAGTTGACTGAGAACACATTCTCATTTGCATCAACGACATGGGGAATAGTTAGGGGAGAGGAGGGGGATGAATGAGACAATTGTAAACTGGGGATTATTAGGTGACCATGCTGGTTTGAGGGCCAGATTGGGAATTTAGCCAGGAAACCAGGGTTAACACCCCTACTCTTACGATAAGTGCCATGGGACCTTTAAAGACCTCAGAGAGTCAGGACACCCATTTAACATCCCATCCGAAAGACAGCACCCTACACAGGGCAGTGTCCCCAATCACTGCCCTGGGGTATTGGGATATTTGTTTAGACCAGAGGAAAGAGTTCCTCCTACTGGCCCTTCAACACCACTTCCAACAGCATCTGGTCTCCCATCCTGGGACTGACCAGGACCAACCCTGCTTAGCTTCAGAAGAAAGACAGCAGTGGTATGCAGGGTGGTATGCTGCTGGATGTAAAGGATCTAGCCAAAGCATTTACTTTGAATTATATGCATTTTTTATTATAAGCTTGCCTTGCTGTTCATAATTTGTTTTATTGTCAATCAGTTTTATAATTTGGGGGTGCTTATCTAGCCCATTTTCACTGTATGAAGTGGGTAACTTGTACTGGTGTCAAATGGAAATAAAAAATTGTGTTGCATATCCCACTCCCTGGAACAATTAGGGTTTATTCCGTTGCAAGGGCAGAACGACAGATTTTACCTAGTCGGCTCCTAACCGCCGGGCTACCTGCCGACCCTGCAACAAAATAACAGTGGAGAAAAAAAAGAGAAGACAAGGTAACAGTAGAGTAGAACAAGTCAATGAGAGGGTGGCTTAGAAAAAAAGAGAAGACAAGGTAACGGTAGAGTAGAACAAGTCAATGAGAGGGTGGCTCAGAAAAAAAAGGGAAGACAAGGTAACGGTAGAGTAGAACAAGTCAATGAGAGGGTGGCTCAGAAAAAAAAGGGAAGACAAGGTAACGGTAGAGTAGAACAAGTCAACGAGAGGGTGGCTCAGAAAAAAAGAGGAGAGAGAAAGATATGTGATGGAGACGTGGGGAAATGGGAAAAGAGGCGAGGGAGAGAGAGATCAGTCGGAACACAGGTGGCCACTGCGGTGTATAACAGTGCTTGTGTAATTTATTCAACTTGTCCCACCAATCAGAACCTATTTCCTACCAGGGACGAAGGCTGCTGCAGCACAGCTCTAGTGGATGTGGCCAGGGGAAAGAGAGTCCTTGGCAACACAAGCAAATGAGAGAGAAGGAAGAGAGAAGAGAAGAGAAGAGAAGAGAAGAGAAGAGAAGAGAGAGAGAGAGAGAGAGAGAGAGAGAGAGAGAGAGAGAGAGAGAGAGAGAGAGAGAGAGAGAGAGAGAGAGAGCAATGATGAGAGATCCAAGAGACAGAGAAATGTGACCCTCGCAGATGTAACATCCCAAACTCCCCACACACACATAAAAACACCCACCCCGGGCTGTTCGTTCCTTGTGCGTGTTTGTTTTCACGTGTGTGTGCCTGCATGCGTGTGGTGGGAGAGAAGTTAACAGCAGAGCAGGGAGCATCAGAGGCAGAGGCACCGTCTCAGAGAGTGTGTGCCCCCACTCAGGGAGAGACCATTCCCCAGCAGGGTGAGTGGGAACCAAGCATCATGACATCCAATCACACTCACAGACCTTCTATTCTCAGTGTCCCTCTGTGTGTACGTGTGCATTTTGAGTTGGGACTCAATGGTCCATAGATCTGTATAGGGTCCCATACAACTCTAAAGCGCGCCGGCTTGCGGAACTGTTTCGGAGTGGATCCAAAGAATGTAGACATTGGGTGTCTGTGTGTGGTCATTATGAGGCTGTGAGCATATCGCATGCGAGTGCTATTGTGTCCATTTCAGTTAGCGTGACTCTGCGTCTTTCTAGGACACCCTTTGTTATTGCTCCGTGCACTTGGCCGAGGCAGAACTTGCTTTAAAATAGACTTCACTTCATTTCGCTTCTGCTCAAGCCCTCCAAAACCAGTTCCACTCGTTTAACTCAGCCAAACCCATCAATCAAGTTGTCCATCAAATAGTGGAGAACTGTTTAAAAAGCCTCGTCTGCTCCTCTGGCCAGGAAAGTTTTCTTTTTTTTTTGATGTCAATACGGCCTTATTGATCGCTATAACAACGTGGAATTAAATATTGATCTACTACCCCTGTTTCGCAGCATTTCAACAATCCTCAAAATGCCCTTGTGGTCGCTAGTCTGTCTGTGGGAAAACGTGACCGCTCTAAAAGACTTTCAGGTGGCTGTGGAGGGGGCAGTCACGGTAGCTGTGCTTTGTGACTAGACACAGACCTCTTTAAAGACCTCTCTCTCTCTCTCTCTCACTGTTAACTCATCATATAGTAAATACTATTTACTGGACGATTTACTAAATAGGTATATATGAGGTCTTCGCAAAGTCGCCTAGAATAATGTTTTTCAATACAACACTGGTCCTGGAGAGCTAGGACCAGGGCTGCGGGTTTTTGGGGGCATAGAAAAGGCAGGAGGCAGAAAAAGGGGCAAGCATGAGTGGCCAAGAGAGGAGAGGAGATAAGAGAGAAGAAAATTGGTACTGGAACACCTTAAGATAGATGCATCTGCACATGTGTATGCGTGCACGTGTAGACACAGGGAAATTCTTCCCTCAAAGCGAGTGCAATGCGGTGGCTGACCGTTCCTGAGGCGTCAGCATTTCCCCCCCCCCTCTCGCTCTCTCTCTCTCCTCTCCATTTGACGGGCCTCCCTCTTAATCTTCCCCAGGCCGTCTACCTCCTCCCTCGCTCATGAAAGAAGGAAGGCAGCAGAGAGGACAAACTCCATCGATCCACATCCCATTCATTTAGTCGGAGGAGGAGAAAGAATCCCCTGTCCGGTGCTCTCTATCAAAGCCCATCACCAGGCTTCGTATTCGCTGTGTATTCTTCACTAGTTGATATGCAGCGTTGCCGTCAGGATACAGAGGGAACCGTGTACAGTACAATAACCAGGCAGAAATGAGCTAATAGTCCAGCTACACGCCAAGCCATTCGGAAGGTGAATTCAAATGAGATTTGAGTAGAGGGGCGCTTCACGTGAATGTTGGAGATTCCATTTCAGTGAATGTATTCAACTGTCAGTGATCCAAGCGAGGAACTGGGTTTATGGGTCTGTATTTCTGTTCCCCAATTCATTAACTCTGTCACGGTCGTCCTCCTCTTCATCTGAAGAGGAGAGGCGAGATGGATCGGAGGACCAAAATGCGGCGTGGTATGTGTTCATCGTGAATTTTAATAAAGAAAACACTGAACACTGAAACACACTATACAAAAAACAATAAACTAAATTACAACCGTGACGCTAATGCGAACTGCGCTGAAACAAGCAATCAACATAGACAATCACCCACAAACAAACAGTGCAACCCAGGCTACCTAAGTATGATTCTCAATCAGAGACAACTAATGACACCTGCCTCTGAATGATAACCATACAAGGCCGAAACATAGAAATCCCCAAATCATAGAAAAACAAACAGACTGCCCACCCCAACTCACACCCTGACCATCCTAAATAAAGGTCAGAACGTGACAAACTCTCAAAACCTGTCGAGTGATTCTTATAACACATTCACTCTCTCATACAAACAAAGGCACTTGTATAGACTATTTAATCAAAAGGAAATCCTAAAGTGAACTTTGAAAGCAGGGAATATGCTTTGAATTGACCCTTTTGCAATAATAAAGCCGAATTGACCGCCTCCCTGTTGCAATTTGAAAACTGAGGCTTTGCAAATACCAGAAGAACTCAAATAACTGAGGAGAAAAATTTGTCAATGTGGAATATTTCAGAAGGGAAAACATACGTTTGAGACACACTTGGTACTCTGTTCGTTCCAAAAGCATTTCGGGCCAAGTTCACGTTTCACAATTTGCAAAAAAATCCATTTCAATTGAGGGTGTGTACGTCACATACTGTACATAGAGTAAGCCTGTGTGTGTGTGTGTGTGTGTGTGTGTGTGTGTGTGTGTGTGTGTGTGTGTGTGTGTGTGTGTGTGTGTGTGTGTGTGTGTGTGTGTGTGTGTGTGTGTGTGTGTGTGTGTGTGTGTGTGTGTGTGTGTGTGTGTGTGTGTGTGCATGTATACACTTCACTAGCAAACAAACCTTGCATGGAGATTAAAGGACGGCTCCTCACAGCTCTGACCTAGCATGATTAGCAATGGCTTACGCAGATTTTTTTTAATCACGTGTGACTGATCAAAACAGTAGTGTCAAGAGGAAACCAGGTCTCCTTTTAAGACAGAGAGAGAGAGAGCGGGAGAAATGAGACCCAAGCATAGCAGCCATAGCCAAAGAGCGAGGGAGCAAAAGAATAACAAAAAGCAGTGAAAGTGCCAAGTACCTTCTCCACAGAGTTGAGAGCAGATGTCTTTTTTAAATGAACCAACGACTCATTCGAGTTGTTATGCGTTGATATTTTTCTAAATTCTTAAACCTACCAGGATTTCTGTTAGCAGGTCATTTTAGGCTCAATAAATCAATAAAAATGAAGTTGTCAAATCCATATAATAGAAGAGGAAGGGGACAAAAAAATACAAAATGGCATCCATCTAACTTGGAGGAGGAAATGATTGTCCAAAAACAAACTAAAGTAGGCTACTTTTCATCGTCTTCTCTTTACAAGAATAGTCTTTCGTTTTCGGAACTTTTTTTCCGCGATTGTATTTTTAAATATTGCGATATGTCTGGCTGGGTCTCTCTGCTTTTCACTGACAGACACAACTCAACAATCACCTATTTGGTATTTGCCATTCGCTCTCCCCAAATTGTCAGCCCTTCCAACTGTAGGCTATTTGATTTAAAACAATAAACCTTTTTTTAAAGAGCTAATGATCCTCTGTGGACAAAATCATGCTTTCTGGAGTAGTAGCCTATTTTGAATGATTTGATTTATTTCTGTATAGACGGGAAAAAGTTAATTATGCTATATTGTTTTGGCAATTTAATTTAGTTGACTGTGGGGAAAGCTTCACTTCCGCTAGCCTTATGGACGCGCCGCCTACGTACTGTACTCTAACATCTTCAAATTTGCGCATCGGAATTCGTTGCATGTTCTATTAAGATGAATGACCATAAACTAAATGTGATTTCTGTCATTCTGAGAACCGTGGGTGGATGCCCTAATCAGGTTACACAACCACTGCATATGGTTCCGGTAAGTGTCCGGTGAATTAAAATGGAAACTCTTTGTCCTCTGTTGTTTAGTGGTTTATTTTGTTTGCTGAAATTTAATAAAATGTTAAGCAAACACAACCACGGACTGTTTCGTTGTTGAGATTCAAATTGACACATGCGTATTGACTTGCCATCATAGAGCAACAGCAAACGGGGAAACAGTCGGTGGTCACATTTGATTTAATGTTTTACTAAAAAGTATCGATTTCACAAAAAAAGAAAGGCACGCAACAACAGAGGACAAACATAGATACATATTAAGTGTTTAGGAGTTTACACTTTTGAAGTATCAACGCATAGCGACTCAAAGGAGTCGGAAGTTCTTTTAAAATACTCTAGTCGATGCTCAGAGGTACTTGGCAATCCTACCCCCATGCATCCTTCCATGGAGCATTCTAAAATGCACCACGGCGCTAAAGTGTTGTCATCTCCGCCCGGCAACAGTCTCTCTGGAGAATGGCGTGGTTTGAGGCCATGTTGGTACGACACATGGAGGACGACTCAATCTGAATTAAGATTCAAACGAGTGGGGAGAGCCCAGAGTTTAAACAAATAGATCATTAAATCAATCAGTATCAATTAGCAAACCTGCAGAGACGCGAAGCCAGCAGCCAATATTCCCAATTTAATCATGTTTGCCTTAGAGCTATACATACATAACATAGGACAATACCCCCCCCCCCCCCCCTGTGCACAACCATGGAAAAATGTACTTGGAATTAGAACAAGTGCCTTGGAGGGCCTCTGGAATACACAGACATCTAGATTTTGCTATCCTTCTCTCCTGGTATGTGAATGTCTATTTGACCTTGAAAAGGATATGCTCAAAAAGCATTCTTACACTCAGGCAAAGGTACACTTGCTGGATTGTATTAATCGCAGCGTGAGTAGAACTGATATGAACAACATGCATATCCAGGACTGGCACTCGTAATGGACTGAATGGAAAATGTATCTCTATATAACATAAAAGCACAACTGGGTTCACAAGGGACATTCTTAAACCGCACATTTGTTAGGCTTGTGTGTAAGCTCACCCACCGTGGAAAACATTAAAAACCCTCCATGTCGCTCGCTCATGAATATTTCAAGATTTCATAAAGGGGGGGAAGCAAATTACACCCACAGATGCAGGCCTGTGATTGAATAATACATGTCAGTGCATCATTTCCCGCAATTTTAGGAATACCAAGGTTGAAATGAGAAATGTGTTGTGGTGTGAAAAAAAAAAAAATAGGGCAGGAAGATGTGCCAGTTACTGGCTCTTCTCCCCCTGGCTACAGCCCCACTGCATTGTCCTGGTTCACTGAGCAGGAGGAGAAGTTGTCTTTCAAGTCCCACATCAGCGAGAGCGAAGGTTCCATCAAAGTTGTGCCCCCCCCCCCCCCAAAAAACTCCATTATGATGGGGGTGGGGGACACCGCTATCCTGATTGCACTTGGGCAGGGGCAGGGGGGGGGGGAGGGGGGTGTATGTGAAGGCGACTGGAGAAGTGAGAGGCGGCTGACAGCTAACGCACTAAGTCTTGCCCACACTGTCACACGCACAACCCCTTGGCTGTCACAGTGCTGACCACTGCCACCAGCCCTATGGTCGTCAGTACAGTATCAGAACAAAAAAAGAGCATCACCTTTCACATCTCATTGCATGAACTAATGTGAAGCTAGTTTCCGGGTATATGGGAGATACTAGAACATGCCTCTATAAAAGTCAAGGTCAAAAGGATAAAGGTTGGTGGGGGGGTGTAACGTGCGGTCTATGTCCACACGGGTAAGCGTCAACCCAGAGCAGAAGATTAAACAGAGACAATAACACTTTTCAAGTTACTGTGGGGATGGAAATAAACTTCTCTCCAATCAGAAGCTTGAAGGATACGACGGCCCACTTATCTGGCCCATTCAGCAGCATGAGAGTCAAGCACGAAGAAGTGTCACACTCTGTGACAATGGGAGACAAATAACTGCTACAGAGCCATCAATCAAAGGATGATGTATTACTGTGTCTGACAGCTCCGTCATCACACACACACACACAAAATAAGCAGGTACACACACACACACACACACACACACACACACACACACACACACACACACACACACACACACACACACACACACACACACACACACACGCACACACACACACACACGCACACGCACACCATGAGTCTGAGCTCACTAACTAGCCGCTAAGCCACTTCATCTCTGCCCCAAAGTCATCAAACACTAGCAAAACTGTGCTGTGTGTCTTCATTGTCTGTGGTTGACTAACAACGCGAAAGGGACAGGAAAGTACCAGGCCTCAGAACAAAAGTAATTACTACTTTATCAAACATATATTTTCAATGTTTGACTTACTGCAGACGAATGAATAGATGTTTTCCAAAATTGTGTACTAATTGGACAACAAAACTGTAAGCTACTTTACCATGATGATTAGAGTGATTAAATCGGATGATTAGAGTGACTATGATGATTAGAATGACTATGATGGTTAGAGTGACTATGATGGTTAGAGTGACTATGATGGTTAGAGTGACTACGATGATTAGAGTGACAACGATGATTAGAGTGACTAAATTATGCAACAAAGAATCATGATGAATCGCCTTGTCAAGCAACAAGCCTGGGACTTCATCGCAATTGTGTGAAGTCATCATTCAGAGCATTCAAAAGCCTTTTACGCACAGCGTAAAAGTGGGAGCAGGATGACTCGGTCCACCCGGAGAGCTAAGTTGAGAGATACAGTACATGGTCTGAGGCATTGAAAGGACGTCAACCTTGCATCTCAGGAGTCATCCTCTGTGTGAGGCCTCCTTTCCCTTGACTCCTCAGCCAAAATGGGGCAATGCAATTAAGCAAAGGACAAATAGATGACAAACAACGTTTGAGATGGAAAAACTGAAGTCATCTTAATTCTGCCACGCCATCTCCGGTCAGCGAGAAACCCCCTAAAGGTTGATGACACTCATCATTTTGATGATCCTGGGATTGTTATTTAAAGTGAAACCCCTTTGCACCACATGTCAGACCCGGGTGAATTGAACCGCATAAGACACCAAGCCTGGGTGGCACTGCCAAGCGTTCAGGCTCTGACAGTCAGGCGCGATTTAGGGAGGGAGTTGGGTGCATCTGGGGCTTCTATTCAGCCAAATATCTAAGAGGGGGAACACAAGAAATCCAACAAAACGTGGAATCTTTTTGGTTTGCCCACAACATAAGAGCACACACAGGCTTTTCTGGCTGATTGGACCTCAGCAGTGATGGGGGAAGAAAAAGAGGGAGAATCACAACTATGGCACCCTTCTTGCATTTGGGGACCTTCCACTGGTGTTGCTAAACGCATTCAGCTTCTGATCAGAGGAGATCTGCCAAGACACATCGGATTCATTTGACATCTGCGCTAGAGCCCCCCCCCCCCTTCTCCAAGGGACTTTATTTGACTATTGTCAGAGAGTGGCTCTCTGAAGAAGTCAGGGTTCTCACACGTAGAACCCCAAGACCCCCCCAAGAGGAATACATCGGGCCCGTGTGCACACACATGCACACAAGACACACAGTAGACACATTTTCACACAAGCCTGCCATATCAGACAGATTACGACCCATCATCTTCTACATCTCACTGCTTGTTCGCTCTAATCCCGCTGAGACATTTCAGTCACTCCCATCCCAAACAAAACATGCAAATGCAGCCAAGCAGTGGCCTGGCAGTCCACAAAATATTCTCAGTGGAGAGGAAACAAAAGCTGATTTAATTTTGGGTTTGCACTGGGCAAAAAAATGTATATTGTTGATTTGTCATGTCCATACTGGTATCAGGGAAGGATACAGTTTACATAGAGGATACCTTTTGTAAGGAATTGCAATATGTTAAGAGATTGGTTGACTGACGACAAATTGTCGCTACATTTGGAACAAAACATAGATTGCGTAGGGCTGACAAGATAACGGTAAACTGTGCAGGCAAGGTGATTGAATCTAAAAACAAGTGTAACTTATCTCGGTGTGTCCCTTGATCAATCCCTTTCTGGAGACCCGACTGCTGAAAAATGTATTTCTGAAATGGCGAACAAATTGAAACGTTCATATCGTAACACGAGCTGTTTTAACATTGGAGTTAAGAAACTGCTGGTCTCAACCTTGATTCAGTGTCATTTTGATTATGCCTGCTCTACTTGGTATAGTGGGCTATCAAAAAAGCTGAAAAAGATCATGCAAAATAACATTATCAGGTATATGCTGAATGTTCCCCCTAGGACCCACATAGGGGTACAGGAGGGCTGGGAGGTGGGCTTGTTGCCTTTGAAGTCCAGAGTGGACAAACTTAAACTTAATCATATGTTTGACATCTTAAATGATCGTGCCCCAGGTTACATGAAAGAAACACTTTGAAATCCTCTATAACCAACACAGTTACAATTCCAGAGCTCGTGTTATGTATTGTAAAATCCCAAGAGTAAACAGTACTGCGAGGAGCACGTTTTCCTATACAGGCATTTGTCTACGGAATAGACAACAACAAAAAAGTATAAATAGCTTTAAAAAGCAGGCAACGGTGTTCATTTGGACAAGGTTGTCTAAGTAAGAGAAACTACTCCCCTTGATACACCTGACCAGCCGTAGGGTACACTATTTGAATGATAGGTATGATGTGCAATGAATAGATCGTTTTTTTTTTTTAAGGTCGAAATGGGAAATGAATATGGTTGAATTTTACGGTTAGGGAGAAGTGCAGTGAATAGTATTATACACAAAATGTAAAGCCAGAAGCCATAGCTAATTAGATTTGAGCTCTCCGTGGATACAGGGAAAGCAACACAGGGAGAGTGAAGCAACAGAAACAAACAGTTGTGTTGAACATGTTAGCATTTACTGGAATGCATTTAATGCTGTATGGTAACGTTCAGTTTGTCGGTAGCAATTATGCCATATAAAAGTATAATGATGCACTTACTCTTGCATTGAAGGCGACAACACAGCACAGGGAAACATACGATAATATGAAACAGGCCTAATGATAAACTATGGGACAGAAAACATAGATCCCTAGCTTTTGGGCTGTATAAAATATTGCTGTTAGGCTATGTACTAAGTACTATGCTACTTTTAGAGGTGTAGGCCATGTAATGCAGTGGGAGGCTGTGCAGTGGCTGCCGCAGGTCGCCGTCGGGAAGAGCAGGGCTCAGCCGACCTGACACCGCCTCATGCTCTCCGTCCGGGCACCCATTTCTCATGATCAGCGTGGGCATCACAAACAGGTCAGATGCTCTGCATACCCGAATGGGGACCTCTGTGATAAGAATGTATCTCTCTCACACGCCCACTTCCAGAGGCATTTTCAAACCTACTACAGAGTAGAGGTTGACCGATTCATCGGAATGGCCGATTAATTAGGGTCAATTTCAAGTTTTCATAACAATCGGAAATCTGTATTTTTGGGCGCCGATTTGCCGATTTTTTCTTTATTTAACTAGGCAAGTCAGCTAAGAACTCATTGTTATTTACAATGACGGCCTAGGAACGGTGGGTTAACTGCCTTGTTCAGGGGTAGAACGACAGATGTTTACCTTGTCAGCTCGGGGGACCCAAACTTGCAACCTTACAGTTAACTAGTCCAACGCAATAACGACCTGCCTCTCTCTCGTTGCACTCCACAAGGAGACTGGCTGTTACGCGAATGCAGTAAGCCAAGGTAAGTTGCTAGCTAGCATTAAACTTATCTTATAAAAAACAATCAATCATAATCACTAATTAACTACACATGGTTGATGATATTACTAGATATTTTCTAGCGTGTCCTGCGTTGCATATAATCTGACTGAGCATACAAGCCTACAAGTATCTGACTGAGCGGTGGTAGGCAGAAGCAGGCGCGTAAACAGTCATTCAAACAGCATTTTCGTGCATTTTGCCAGCAGCTCTTCGTTGTGCGTCAAGCATTGCGCTGTTTATGACTTCAAGCCTATCAACTCCCGAGATGAGGCTGGTGTAACCAAAGTGAAATGGCTAGCTAGTTAACACGCGCTAACTAGAGGGACGGAAGCTATGCAGTTTCACTGGCAATACTTTAGTGCCTATAAGAACATCCAATAGTCAAAGGTTAATAAAATACAAATGGTAGAGGGAAATAGTCCTATAATTCCTATAATTAACTAACTACAACCTAAAACTTCTTACCTGGGAATATTGAAGACTCATGTTTAAAGGAACCACCAGCTTTCATATGTCCTCATGTTCTGAGCAAGGAACTGAAACGTTAGCTTTCTTGCATCGCACATATTGCACTTTTACTTTCTTCTCCAACACTGTTTTTTGCATTATTTACTTGAGGCTAAATTGATTTTATTGATGTATTATATTAAGTTAAAATAAGTGTTCATTCAGTGTTGTTGTAATTGTCATTATTACAAATACATTTGAAAAGAAATTTGGTCCTCCAATCATTGGTATCGGCATTGAAAAATCATACTCTGTCGACCTCTACTACAGAGGTCCTGTTTACACTCACCATGAGGGTTATTCAAACCAAGCTCAGCAATCAAACAGGCAACTGGCAGCACTGTATTCACAACTACATAATAGTCCAAGTACAGCTGTAAATTGCCATTGATCTTATGAGTAAGCAGATCTATGGAGTGCGCTGAGGCCCAGCGTGGTGAGCTTGGCTGTGTATGGCACATAAAGATGCCTGCTGCTGGTTTTCGACAGGGAGAGTGCTTCCTCCTGAACAGCAGATGTTGCTAGTTGGATTCACAGCTCGCTGGTAAAGTAACCTCTAGAGTTCAACGCATCCCGTTTTAACCCTCCAACATCCAGACATTTTAAATGCATACAGCTGGATTTCAAATCGGTGCATATGTAATATACTCCCAAAGTATATGTTTTTTTTATAAACTGCCAAAGTTTCACTGGGTTTTAGCCAGGACCTTAAGTAGGGGCAATGTAAAAAATAAAATAAAAAGATAAGATCTGTAAGCAGTGTACACTGAAGTGAGCCCCGCGTCGGGCATCACGATCTCAGTTTAAGCCTGGCTTATGGCCCAAACAGCCTGAGTGATTCACAGCCCGGGACAAAAGGAGAGGATCGGCTTGGACTCCATTCTCTTAAAACCAGAGGAAACAAGAGGAGTCAGGGAGTACACCAGGTAAATCACTACGCCGGAGATACCAACCATATCCCAAGTAACACAGCTTCTGTGCTCATGCCAATTTGATCGTAGAGGGAATGGAACGGCAGAGAATCCTCTCAAGTGATTACCATGTTCCCTCGGTCAAAGGTTAATTGGAGATTTTGTGTGGGGGAGATGAGATTGGGAGTCTTTTTGGAGTAACACTTGAGCAAAATACTGTAATTCTAGTCTGCCTGTCAGTGCGAACATATCCATCACATGCAGTTTGCAATAGTGTGAAAACTCTATAAGGGACTCAAGATGGCGTTGGTTGTTGAAGTGTGACCCTTCAGTTGGTAACTGTCTGTTTGCCCTCCTCCGCGGGCATGTTAGGGTTCGTAGGATTCTGTGGTGCCAGCTGTGCCTGTGGAACACCCGCTTCCAGTCTCTCAGAGTAGCAGTTGTCAAGGCTGATGGACATAGTCAGCAGCAGACTACCCAAACAGCTCTCGTGTGCACACACACACAAATACAGAAAGAAAAACAGACACTAGGCGGTTCATATGACACCAGGGAGAACTTGTTTAAACTATGAGCACTTTTGCCGCATGTTTGTCTCCACGGATCGCAGCATGGAACTAACACATCATCCCTTTATTTGCCCACCACAGCGAGCACTGAATTATTACTGCGTAGCTAGTGCCACGGTAAGAAGCCTTGCCTCTCGACACTGCTGCAGAGTAGAGGCAGCAAGTAAGCTGCTGTTCACCCAGAGAAAAGAGATGCAGTCTACCTGTGTGGAAAAAGAGAATGATTTATCAAAGCAATGGACCTTCTCACCTGCTGGTTGGCTGATCCAGTCCAGGATTGACCTAGTCCATGCCCGTGAGAGAGACAATCCTCTTTTCCCTCACCGTTCTATAAATCACTTCACTAATTGTTGACTGACACATGTTGCATATTTGCTTTTGGCATCCTCTCGAAGGACACAAAAAGATATATGAAAAGACGCTAGGCAGTTAATCATAAACAAACTTGCGTAAGTCTGGAGAGCTGTGATAGCGTGGGTGGGCTAGCAAGTGTGAGAGGAGTGCCATGGTGAGGAGGAGGGATGGCGAGTGGGAGAAAAGGAGAGAGCTAAGCACTCAGCTTTAGCACAGCATCAGCACTGCGCATCTGTCATCAAGATCAAAGAGGTTCATATTTTTACCTCGCGAGGCCTTTTGTGCTGCCTTCTCCCTGGTAAGGATTTTCCACAAAAAAAAGGCCAAAATCCCATGCTCTCCTTCCTCCATCATCTCAAAACGGTTGTTTGGTACGAGATTAAAACAAGGTGTATAGGGCTGAACCTGAAGAGTTAACGTTTTAACGGGTCAACTTCTGTGGATGTGATGTGGATATCTGTACCGTCCCGCATCAACCACAAGCTCAATCAATATGGTGTGTAGAAAAAGGGTACAGTATCCACATTAATCTTTGGGTTTATCCCCTCTTGCAGCAATTAAGAAGCTAGAGAGCCGTTGCTAGTTTCGCTTTCTGTTCCGCCAAGTCCTCCAGGCGACACTTCTCTTCTCCTTAAACAAAGCGCCTTTGTGTTTCCAGCGTGCTCACACATGCCCCTGTCCAATTAAATCACCATCAGTTGGCCCATGTTCCCATATAATTTGAAGTGTCTAAACCTACGGGCCAATGGCGAGAGCGCAGTATCACTCAGTCAGTTTCACAGTAAATGGATGCTCTCTAAGCTCAACACAAAATAAGGTTTTAAACAAAAGAGGGAAATCTCAAGATCAATGGGAAATCTCCCCAAAATGGAGTGTTTGTTGATGCATTGGTGTTCTTCCTCTTGTTGTGTTGCCCTTCCCTTGACCTCAAACTAAGCCAAGTGGAGGACACGTGGAGAAAGCACTTCAAGCTTGAGGTAAAGGTCATTCCTCGAAGGACCCATTTTGCATTTACATTTACTGTAAAATGCTGGGCATCAAATACAGATGAGTGTTTTCCACTAGCGCTGGCTTTCAGCTATACCACCGATTAGTCATTTTCAACCAGCTACTTTTTCTACTTAAAGAAGTTTACCCAAAATCCCAAAACTCCCAATTTATTCCATACATTGAAACTAGTTCAATGGAGTTTGCCCTCTCCCCCTTTCTCTCTCTCTCTGTAGTGCTGTACTGAAACAGCAGCAAAAACGGGTCACGCGACTAGTGACGTTGCAGTGAATTCATGATTCAGAAATCCGTGAATTGTGTTTTATTGAAAACGCACGGCGAATGACACATTTTTGGCAAAAGTACTATTGGTTGAGTCGAGAAATGTGTACTTTTCCACCTAAAATATTTGTGATTATTTTATGTAATCGACTGCGACAGCAGTGGACATTGGTTACAACTGGGCATGTGCAACAGCGTAGGGGAGACCCTGCTATGCCCCAAATAATTGTGGTAACGATGAGTCGAAATCTTAGCCTATTGTTTTCTGGCACATTCGCGTATTTTCTTTCGCGTGCAGGGTCCAACATTAACCATGGCCCGGGGCAAGTAAACACATGTCTCGGGCCAGTGGATCTCGTCAGTCACTGGCCCAATAAGGCTAGTAATTTATCAACATATTTTTGCATTCCAGTTCAACATTTACCTGCTCTGTCACAGTCTACCATTGAAGACTACATGCGTAAATGTCAAACTATTTGTATTTGAGCGATATGACTGGCGTTTCATTCAAGCACCACAACGCTCCTGCAAGTCACAACTTCTCGAGCACTCGAGATGATGCCTTCACACAGCACACGCAAACTATCCAGAGCAAAACGAAGCGCCCATCGATCTACTCGCTGAGCTTTTTTATTTTAGGGAAAGTCATATACAAAAGTAAAAACTTTCAATAGTGAACATACTACCAATATGCTGGCTACTGTTGATAGTCTGCAAAAAGAAAGCTACAAAAAGACACCTAGCATTGCTTGCCTAACATAGCCATGTTGATATCTTTTTTGAAACGTTTGTCTTAAATGGCCAGCGTCCTAGTTTCAAATCTTCTCAAAATGACATGCTTTAGAAACAAAAAGGAATGCAATTAATACAATGAAATTCTAAAGAATAAATGATATTACACAGCTTTTTAATACATATCATCGTAACCAAATGTAGCCTATTGATAGCTTAATATAGAGAGAAAGCATGCCAACCTTTAGGCCCTGAATGATTTTTTATTTAACTAGGCAAGTCAGTTAAGAACAAATTATTATTTACAATGACAGCCTAGGAACAGTGTGTTAACTGCCTTGTTCAGGAGCAGCACACACAACGAGTTTTTACCTTGTCAGCTCAGGGATTCGATCTAGCAACTTTTCAGTTACTGGTCCAACACTCTAACCACTAGGCTAGGCTACCTGTAGCTTGAATGACCCCAATGCGTTTAAAAACTACACCATGTCCGGGCCAGTAGGATTTTTTTTTTTTTTGCATTGGCCCCTGGCGTGTTTTATACGCAGCCACGGAGTAGTGGCTATTTACTCCACTTTGATTGACGAACCGTAAGCTTGATGGGTTTATAAAAAGTGTTGAACTGGCGGAAAAAAAGTCGATCTCTTGTATCCTTTCCATTCATTAATCATACAGTGTAGTTATATGTCCATGGTACTGCATCGGGACAAGCGAACTAAAGGTCTCTTAGCACTAAACTAAAGGTCTCTTAAACTAAAGGTCCATTCGTACTTGCAAGACAGTGACTTCAAAGTGAGTGACTCGTCAGTAGCCTACCGAATCGTATTGGTAAGAGAGACATTCATTTGGCTTCCTGTAGATAAATTCAATGAATCCTCCTTAGAGCAGGAACAATAGGGAGGCCAAAAAATGTGACCTGATATATGAATATGTCCCAAATATGACCAAAGAAAATAGATTGAATATGTCAAGTGGAGAAACATTCATCCAGAGTCACAGTGAGAGCAGTACGTAAATCTCTCTCTCCACTCGGTGCCAATTTAATGTCATTGAGGCTCTTGGCCTTTTCCGAGGACAGGGAGCGGGACGACACACACACACACACAGCCACAGCCATCAGATGAGACACACACTCAGCCATCGGGACGAGGTCTGAGTTTACAAGTGTGCGCGCTCAGCCATTGTGCGTCAGCCAGACGACTTTAAAGGAGGAAGAATTTCATAAGCAAGGTCATGGAATGAATGGACTAACTGTAAGTCACTCTGCTAAATGACTACAATGTAAAAATGCAAATGGAATGGGAGAAAAAGACAGATGGGTGGAGGTTGAAAAAAGGCAAAAAGAGATTAAAAAAACAGACCGCAAAAGAAGAAGAGGGAAAGCAGATAAACAACAGAGGCGTGTCTATAGTCCCCCCCCCCCTCCCTCCCTCAGGCTCGCCGTGTCTTGTTCACGTTTCAATTACTAGCACTGACCTCCAGGACGTGTCCCTCTCCCTCCCCTGCATCCAGATGTTGTTCAGATAATTAAAGTCGGCCCCTTTTGTCTGCAGAGGTCACTCGGATAACATCTGCGCCGAGTGCAGCGGCGGCTAAAACAGAGTCTGGAGTCTCTGCGGTGGGACCTGGAGTGTGTGTGCCGCGAACAGACAGACACACGGGCAAACACACAGAAGGACATACACATGTACACACTTTGTAGATCCGCAAAAGGAGAGCCAACATACACCAACACACTCAATCTCACATGTGAGCACATACTTCCCAACACAGTTATTGTAAAAAAAAAACTCCTATGCATCTCAAGATAAGCATTAGTAGTCCTGACCACGAGAGAGCCCCAGTATGTATTCAGATATCCCTACTGATGCTACTGCCTTCCACCGCAGTCTACTGCATGAGCAGCCTGATAGCATGCCAGTGACATCAAACAGGCTAAAAACACCTCCTTCAGGAGGACAACATGCAGCTTCCTATGAATAAAAGAGCTGGTCTAAGCCGGGACATGCTTTGACGGGAAGACCGCATCCTAACAATGAAACCATGGATGAAAGATTGATTACAAGTCAAATCACCTTTATTTAACCAGGTAAGCTAGTTGAGAACAAGTTCTCATTTACAACTGTGAACCTGGCCAAGATAAAGCAAATCAGTGTGACACAGACAACAACACAGTTCCACATGGAATAAACTACCCCAAGTCCATTGTGGTGGATATGTTCACATATTTCAATCTCTTCACGGTGTGTTGATTTCTGTTGAAAATAAACCTAGGGAGGCAGATTATATGTAATAAAGAAACACTGTGTGGGTCTGAAGCTGCATCGTTAGCCTAGCAACGAGCGTAGCTCTCGCTGCGCGGCGACAGGGAATCATAAGAAGAGCCGTTTGGCTCGCTAATCCCAAACAAACAGCTAACTGTTAACAAAACTGCGGCGCCCAGTGTGTGTGTGTGTGTGTGTGTGTGTGTGTGTGTGTGTGTGTGTGTGTGTGTGTGTGTGTGTGTGTGTGTGTGTGACTACAGAAGCCTAGCCTCGCTGTCTTCACCACCACTCCCCAATGCCGTTTCTGTTCGATTGTGGCAACATCTATCTGGACCGTCAAGTTGTCTGATGGGGGAGAGCAGTGTCACCTCACCCCATTAAAAGATAATCATCTCGTTAAGGGCCTTATGTCTGATGTGGTTTGTATTCCAATACAAAGCCCTAAAAACATTCACGCGGTACGTTGTCCAGTGCCTCGACAGAGAGATTAGAAGTGAAAGAATTTCTAATACATCTCTGTTCAACTGCCCTCGTCGACATCTGTAACTGACGAGGAGGAACCTGATGGAAGCAGAGTTTGTGTCTGGTAGTTGTCCACTGGCAGGTTTTCCTTTCACCCTTTTGCTGTAATTCAGATAGGATTTCATTTCATTGTGATAAAACTGCTTAACGTTAAAATTGTATTACCAACCGTATTGCACTTATTATATTGTACTGTAATGTAGAACTACATTATGTCGTGTGAATAGTAGCCTACATGATGGACGTGTAACTGTGTTCTTGTGACGACGTCTTCTAAATTGTCCTCGCGGGGATTTAATATAGCGGTATTGTACTGTATTCAACTAACATCGCTGGGTAAAACAAATGCAGACACCGTACTTCCCCAGGGAGAAAGAAAAATGGAGTGAACTGCATTCCACATACACATTATTGCCTTGACTGGGAAACTCAGCTCCTTAATTAAAAAGGCCCTAATAGAATGGCCAGCACTGCGGATCGCACATTACAACGTGAGAGATCAGTGAAAGGTGCTAAAAACTCATGTATGCCTCTAGAACCGCAGACTTGATTTAGGCACAGCTTTCATTGCCACTAGGTCTGTGACAACGAAACCGTTGTCTAGAGAATCAAGTTCAGAGGCCCTGGTGGTGGACATGGAGAGGGGTGAGAGGGAGCCCTGGTCTGGTCTCCATGGAAGCGAAATCTGTAAGTTAAAGGAAGATGGTGTGAGGATGTATGAGAGACAGGGGGAAGGAGATGAAGGTGACACCAAAGGCTTTTGGGTCGATTAGGTCAGCACGGTCCATGTCTAGAGTAAAACCTTCACATAATGCAGTTCTTTTGGCCAAAGACTAATGTTTTTATTGATCTGGACAAAAGGTAGCGTACTATACAACATTGGGTGTCATTTGATAACAGATACAGTAAATGTGTCAAAGTAAAAGGTTATTTTCGGGGCTCAATGCCATTTAGAATAATGTCCCTTTCCTCTGAATGCCTAAGATCACTGCCAACAAGAGCAAACAACAAAGATGTTTGAAGCCATATTACACAACATTTAACATTTTACGTTACAATAGTTGTTAAATAATGCAGGCAAGCCTAACCCGAAGAATTCTATGACACCATGACAGCCAACCAAACAATAACCAGAGTTGTATGCCTTTGAGAGTCTCGGTGCCCTTTACAGCTGAAGAAGAGAATTGGAGGGCGGTGCAGCACGAGCTAAGGAAGCAACAACAGCATTTGTGAACCAAACTGGGCTTGGAGATTGACGTAACCTCGAAAACAAAGCCTCTTTCTGTAGCACACACACAAACCGGAGTGTACACGGGAGACCTATGGAAAGAGACGGAAGGAAGGGGTAAAACACGCCGACAAACCCCCCCGAAAACACTGAAGTCATCTCAGAGGTATAAATAGATTCAACATTTTCAGCCAGGCGGACAAGAGCAAATCGGTAGCAAAACAGGAACCGGCTGCTCGTCCACACTGCATTTCTCATTCTTCTGACAAGTTTTATTCTCCCCATTACATTATAACAGGCCGTTCAGAAACAGTATCTCCTCATTGTGACGTGACCTTGAGGATGGCAGAGAACGGGAGAGAGAGGGAGAGACGAATAAACTGAAGCGAGAGCACTTGAGAAGCAGCAGGCTTGACTATTACAATCAGAGACGGCTGTTTTGTCTTAGTCGTCAAATGTATTTACCTACACCATCAAATATGCACAAGTGACCTTCACCAGTAAGAACAACTGAGAAAATGGGAATTGACATGATGTAGGCTACTGATGATTTTAGATAAGGAAAAGCTATAAAGCATTCTTATGGTGTATATAAAATAAATGAGACCTATTGTATAACATTTCATAATGGAAAATGTTTTGTATTCTAATATTTCCACCCATAAATCTATGAGTCCCTTTATGGCTATAAATGGAATAAACTGGAAAAACAGCCACCCTCACCAAACATTAGGAGAAAATGACATTATCTGATGGCTGGTTATGATAAAATGCCTGCATTCCAACCACTTATAAAGTCATATGTTTGTAATTGTCCATTCAAAAGCACAGGGAGTACAGTCCTTCTGCATTTCACCTCAGGAATTGCAAACGGATGTCAGCCGACATGGGTTTAGGAATGTACTGCAAAAAAAAAAAAAGTTTTAACAACTACATCACCCAGATTTGGTAGTTACTACGAGGAATGACCAGAACCCTTTGCCCTATCAGCAATTAAACAATTAAATAATCAAAGGTCATATCTACACATGGCCGGCATGAAAATTGAATGAGATTTTATTGAGATAAATAGTCCGTTTTGATTAAATGTTTCTGAAAACCACAGCATTTAACGATGTTTCACAGTAACGCCATGGCTTCCCCCACAAACATCCAAAATGTGAGCATAGCAACACTAAACCATAAAGTTCCAGGGTGGAATGAATCCGACCTGTTTTAAAAACACGGATCAATTTAAAAATGTTCCCTCTGAGCGAACGAAGTGCTCACACATGCACTCCAGACCAGCATGCACCTGTCACACTCATTTTCAAGCAAACGCTGACGTTCTTTTTTGTTTTCTTTCTTCTCTCCAGTCGGTGCAGTGCTGTTAAATTTTTGGAGCGAATTCCCGACACACCTGACCCTGGGATTGCTCATCGCTATGAAAGCACTGGCTAAAAAGGTGCCAGCGTTCCTGACAAGGTGGCCATCAGGTGGAATTCCAACTATTCCATACACAGCAGTCTTTCTACTTTTAGTGGAAAGGATTTGAGCGATAGGGCTGGAACAATGACCATTTAACCGTGTAAATGATGGTTATGGATTTAGACTGTCATGAAAATAAAATAACTATCATTTTTTAGGGCACGAACAGCTGACTAAAGACAGTACGGCCAGATATTCATGCGGTTGGCAATTTGACTGGTAAACTTATGAGTACACTCCCCGCAGCGGCTGCCTGGTAATGTGATGCTACCATTTCCATTGTAATGTAGAACGTTCCTTCAAATTGTGTGTTCACTGATGTAGCTCATGCAATGTAATGTATTTTTTGTAATGTCAGTTGAGTTGAATCAACAAATCACAGCACATATTGCCGGTTACACTTCCTGCTTTGCTCCTATGGGTACAAGCGCAATGGCCGCCAGCCCATCCATTTTGCCATTATTGACTGGAATAGGGAAGCCCATTCTATTCATTCTATCTCTATGACAATAAATGCAGTCGGGAGCTGTGGAAAGCTGAAAATATGTGTCTAAATATATATTTATTTATTTTTGCTATTTGTGAGGTTGTTACGTGAATCGGGTTCATTTGGCTGGCCAATTACCATCATCCAAAAGTACATGACCGCCACAGCCCTAGTGAGTAATCCCCATGGCAACATTGAAACTCCCGCCTACATAACCAACCCGCCGCGTCCTTCCGCCCCTCTTCTTAACCCTTATACAGGGGGCACTCAACAGTCAGCCATACAGCACCGAAAATACTGTTTGCTTCTTCTCTCCCCTCTATATATAGCCATATCACCAAGGGCGTTACACAGAGCCATACAGTGTGTAGAGGAGGAAGAGTGCCGCCTTTTCATGTGTGACACAGTGAGTCATGACACCCGGCTGTGCGCGCAGGCAGCAACGGGTGTGCAGACGTGAGCAGTGTGGGGAGAGAGATCCAGCCCACTCCTGAGCTAGGCTACGCTTGAAGGAGGCTGTCATGGCTTTTTGGAAACTCAACAGAGGGGCTCACTCTCTCTCTCTCCATCTCATTCTCTCTTTCTTCGCTCTCTTCTTTCCCTACTCTCGCGTTCCCTCTCGATCCTCATCCCCTCTCTCCAATCCTGCTGCAGTTAAGAAATGAGTGTGCCATGACTGACGCAAGAACTGCGTTAAAAATGACAAGACCACAGGTCTAGACAGCAACAGAATTAGGCCTACAAGGAAAATGCTGCAAAACATCCTCCTGAATCACAGTGCCAAACACATAGCAAATTGACATCGGTGAGGCTCACAGAAGGATAGTGTAGCCCAGTGTTCCCTATGTACATGGATCAGCCAGACAAATAGAAAAAGCAGCCAGCCAGGATGACAGAACAAGCTTTATTTTGGTGGCCTCGGGTACATTCTAATGCCTTGATTCAATCCGAAATACATAGCTAAATTCTTTAATATTTTAACGAGTTAATTTAGTTGTATTGAGCAGAAAGACATGAATTTTCAATTAAAATGACTTAAAATGCCATATAAAGTCCAAATAAGAAGCCTGAAGGAGAAAAAAGATTACCAGAAACAAGCTCGGTTTACCCTTTTGTCCGTGGATTAATTGTCGGAATAGAGGACCTTGTGCATTTCAGGTAAAATAACAACCCAATGTTTATATCCCAGGACAAATTAACTACCAACAGCAAGATAGCTAGCTAAATTGCCATAAATGTTTGCTTATTTAAGTGTCCCCAAATAAATATAGTTAGTTCAGAGTTTGTTTTGATATTTCAACCTGTGTGTCTTTGATTGCGTCTGGTGTGGGGGGATAAAATCAACATGGCGCTCGCGGATGTTATTTTACTCCAATTAGGGGAGGGGTGGTAGGATTAGGGTGAAATAAAAAGAAGGAAATAAAGGAGGAAAACAATATTTAAAATATATATATGGAGGATTGTAAATGATGCAGACAATTACATTGATATGATCCACAATCTGCAATTTTAAAGCTGAACCAAAAAAATACAAAATAATAGTTGTGCAGTGACTGCTTGTCAGAATGCCTGTTTCTCTCCCTATGGCACTCACAACTTTGAATGCGCCCCGAAAGGCATATTTATGTCACACAGAACGCAAAACGATAAGCTTACTAGGTAAATAGGTAAACTAGTCTACTATGGGTTTTGTTGGCAGAGGAAAAGTAAACATTCTAGCCTATTCAAAGTAATTTTTTTATGTTCCATATTCTTTCAAATGAAAAGAAGCATAGTGAAGTTAAAAGTCAAAAATTAGTCCGGTACAATCCTTGCTCTGGGGACCATCTAAAAAGGACTGACCCTAAACTCTAAGCATAATGTGACAGTCAGAGATGAAACCCAGATGGATTCGAGTGGATAGACATTGGTATCCACTCATTGGAAGATTTTGTAAAAAAATATATATATATGTGTATAATGAGGACATATGCTGAGTGGAAAGATCGAGATGGTGAGTGGAGTGACTGTGCTGTATTAAAACGTGGGCAGACATCTGGCAGATAGTAAATTATATAGGGTAGAAATGGTAACAGTCAGTAGTGGCACTGTTTAGAGTGGACAGAAGACAGTCAGGCAGATAGCAGAGGGAAGAAGACCAGAATGTGATTGTGGCTTAGCCTGTTTGTGTACAGATTGGGATAATAACTAAATGACATACTGAGTGTGAGGATAGACAGATGAGCGGCAGATTACTGGACATAGAGATAACTGCTCTATGCATGGTTGTGTTGGAGAGATTAGATTGATGGATATGAACTGTATTACACACAGAGTGAGGATGACAGTGGACAGGCAGATTGCTATAGGTTGGACAGCACTGCCCCACATATGGCTAGGCATATGGTAGCGTACAATACTGTACAGACGGGAGGTTGACCAATGTATATGATAATGGACAGATAGTGTGGAGAGATGTGGATGATGGACAGTATGGGCAGTTAACTTCTTTGGGGTAGGGGGCAGTATTTTCACATCCGGATGAAAGGCGTTCCCAGAGTAAACTGCCTGCTACTCAGGCCCAGATGCTAGGATATGCATATCATTAGTAGATTTGGATAGAAAACACTCTGAAGTTTCTAAAACTGTTTGAACGATGTCTGTGAGTATAACAGATCTCATATGGCAGGCAAAAAACGGAGAGAAAACCAACCAGGAAGTGGGAAATCTGATGTTTGTAGGTTTTCAAGTCTTAGCCTATCCAATATACAATTTATGTGGGGTCATATTGCACTTCCTGAGGCTTTCACTAGACGTCAACAGTCTTTAGAACCTTGTTTCAGGCTTCTACTGTGAAGTGGGAGCGAATGACAGCTGAATGAGTCATGGATCTATCAGAAGGCCATGTGCTCAGTCAGGCGCGCGCCCGTGAGAGTTAGCTCTGTTCCCCTTCATTTCTAAAAACAAAGGAATTCTCCGGGTTGAAACATTATTGAAGAGTTATGATAAAAACATCCTAAAGATTGATTATATACATCGTTTGACATGTTTCTACGAACTGTAATATTACTTTTTTGACTTTGTTTGGACCTAGTGCCTGCGCATTTGGATTACTGTACTAAATGTGCGAACAAAAAGGAGGTATTTGGACATAAATGATGGACTTTATCGAACAAAACTAACATTTATTGTGGAACTGGGATTCCTGGGAGTGCATTCTGATGAAGATCATCAAAGGTAATGGAATATTTATAATGCTATTTCTGACTTTTGTTGACTCCATAACATGGCGGGTATCTGTATTGCTTGTTTTGGTCTCTGAGCACTGTACTCAGATTATTCCATGGTGTGCTTTTTCCGTAAAGCTATTTCTGTAAATTGACATGGCTCTCTGCACTTTCACCAGATGTTTTGGAGGTAAAACATAACAACGCGCCAATGTAAATAGAGATTTTTTGATATAAAAATGAACTTTATCAAACAAAACATACATGTATTGTGTAACATGAAGTCCTATGAGCGCCATCTGATGAAGCTCACCAAAGGTTAGTGATTCATTTTATCTCTATTTGTGCTTTTTGTGACTCCTCTCTTTAGCTGAAAAAATGGCTGTGTTTTTTTGTGACTAGGTACTGACCTAACATAATCGCATTGTATGCTTTTGTCGTAAAACTTTCTTGAAATCTGACACCGCGGTTGCATTAAGGAAAAGTATATCTTTAATTCCATGCATAACAGTTGTATTTTCATCAACATTTATGATGAGTATTTCTGTAAATTGACATAGCTCTCTGCACTTTTACCGGATGTTTTGGAGGCAAAACATAATGCACCAATGTAAACAGAGATTTTTGGATATAAATATGAACTTTAAAGAACAAAACATTTGTGCTTTTTGTGACTCCTCTCTTTGGCTGTAAAATGTTTTTTTTTGTGACTAGGTACTGCCCTAACATAATCGCATGGTATGCTTTTGTCGTAAAGCCTTTTTGAAATCGGACACTGTGGTGGGATTAACAACAAGTTTATCTTTAAAATGGTGTATAATACATGTATGTTTGAGGAATTTTAATTATGAGATTTCTGTTGTTTGAATTTGGCGCTCTTGCACTTTCACTGGATGTTGGTCAGGTGGGACGTTAGCGTCCCATGTACCCTAGAGAGGTTAATGTTTAGATATGGGATGTGATCTGAATTCCATACTGAATGAGGGGATGGTGGACAGGTGGACAGATTGACTGCTCAGTATAATTCACTGACTGATAGGTTGGGGAAGACAGACTGGGCTGTATTGGATGTAGGCAGATGCCAGGCAGGGTAGAGATGGACTACACATACATTCTAAGTGATTTCAATCTTTCTCCATTATGAATGTTTTATACTGTTCAACTAAACTTCAAGCAAAACACATTTCAGCACTATCATTTCTGCATTTACTGCACTCAATTGCAATGGTGGAAAAAGTACCTAATTGACATACTTGAGTAAAAGTAAAGATACCTTAATAGAAAATGACTAGTAAAAGTGAAAGTCCCCCAGTAAAATACTGCTTGAGTAAAAGTCTAAAAGTATTTGGTTTAAAATATACTTAAGTATCAAAAGTAAATGTAATTGATAAAATGTACTTAAGTATCAAAAGTAAAAATATAAATAACTTCAAATTCCTTATATTAAGCAAACCAGAAGGGACCATTTTCTTGTTTTTTTATTTTATTCACGGATAGCCAGGGGCACACTCCAACACTCACTCAGACATAATTTACAAACACAGCATTGGTCTTTATTCAGTCCTCCAGATCAGAGGTAGTAGATGACCAGGGAGGTTCTCTTGACAAGTGCGTGAATTGGACCATTTTCCTGTCCTGCTAAGCATTCAAAATGTAACAAGTACCTTTAGGTGTCATGGAAAATGCATGGAGTAAAAAGTATAGTACTTTCTTTAGGAATGTAGTAAAGTAAAAGTTGTCAACAAAAAAACTACGTAAGTAGTACTTTAAATAATTTTTACTTAAGTACTTTACACCACTGCTCAATTTAGATCATTTCCACAATGTCACGTAAGGCTGCACGATATGGGAAAATAATGTACAGTGCCTTGCAAAAGTATTCACCCCCCTTGGGGTTTTTTCCTATTTTGTTGCATTACAACCTGTAATTTAAATGTATTTTCATTTGGAATTCATGTAATGAACATACACAAAATAGTCCAAATTGGTGAAGTGAAATTAAAAAAAAATGTGTTTCAAAGAAATACAAATGTTAAAGTGGTGCGTGCATATGCATTTGCCCCCTCTGCTATGAAGCCCTTAAATAAGATCTGGTGCAACCAATTACCTTCAGAAGTCACGTAATTAGTTAGTTAAATTAAGTTCACTTGTGTACAATCTAAGTGTCACATGATCTGTCACATGATCTCAGTATATATACACCTGTTCTGAAAGGCCCCAGATTCTGCAACACCACTAAGCAAGGGGCACCACAAAGTAAGAGGCACCATGAAGAATAAAGAGCTTTCTAAACAGGTCTGGGAAAAAGTTGTGGAGAAGTACAGATCAGGGTTGGGTTCTAAAAAAATATCAGAAACTTTGAACATCACCACGGAGCACCGTTAAATCCATTATTAAGAAATGGAAAGAATATGGCACCACAACAAACCTGCAAAGAGAGGGCCGCCCACCAAAACTCCTGGACCAGGCCAAGGAGGGCATTAATCAGAGAGGCAACAAAGCGACCAAAGATAACCCTGAAGGAGCTGCAAAGCTCCACAGTGGAGATTGGAGTATCTGTCCATAGGACCACCTTAAGCCGTACACTCCACAGAGCTGGGCTTTACAGAAAAGTGGCCAGAAAAAATCCATTGCTTAAAGACAAAAATAAGCAGACACGTTTTGGTGTCCGCCAAAGGGCATGTGGGAGACTCCCCAAACATATAGAAGAAGGTACCCTGGTCAGATGAGATTAAAATTGATATTTTTGGCCATCAAAGAAAAAGCTGTCTGGCACAAACTCAACCCCTCTCATCATCCCGAGAACACAATCCCCATAGTGAAGCATAGTAGTGGCAGCATCATTCTGTGGGGATGATTTTCATCGACAAGGACTGGGAAACTGGTCAGAATTGAAGGAATGATGGATGGCGCTAAATACGGAAATTCTTGAAGGAAACCGGTTCCAGTCTTCCAGAGATTTGAGAGTGGGATGGAGGTTCCCCTTCCAGCAGGACGATGACCCTAAGCATACTGCTAAAGCAACACTTGAGTAGTTAAGTGGAACATTTACATGTCTTGGAATGTCCTAGTCAAAGCCCAGACCTCAATCCAATTGAGAATCTGTGGTATGACTTAAATATTTCTATACACCAGCGGAACCCATTCAACTTGAAGGATCTGGAGCAGTTTTGCCTTGAAGAATGCGCAAAAATCCCAGTGGCTAGATGTGCCAAGCTTATAGAGACATACCCTAAGAGACTTGCAGCTGTAATTGCTGCAAAAGGTGGCTCTACGAAGTATTGACTTTGGGGGGTGAATAGTTATGCACGCTCAAGTTCAGTTTTTTGTCTTGTTTCTTGTTTGTTTCACAATAAATAAAAAATGTTGCATCTTCAAGGTGGTAGGTGGTTCATGTTGTGTAAATCAAATTATTTAAAAAAACAAGAAAACAATTTTAATTCCAGGTTGGAAGGAAACAAAATGGGAAAAGTGCCAAGGAGGGTGAATACTTTCGCAAGCCGCTGTAGGACTTCTTTTTAACCAAATGTTGCAATTGCGATTTGACTTGCGAATTAGAGCAAAACTGTCGGAATCATGGAAATATATATGGAAACATATATTCTAATTCTATAGTTAGAATATAATAGTGGGCACTTTGCATACAGTGTTGTTTGAGATGACAATGAATTAAAATTTCAGGGAGGAGTTATTGTGATAGGGTAGGAACTAAAGTGTTGATACGCTTTTCCTTTGGCTACATTGCATGTTTTCTCTTACCTACTTCATGTAACTAACATATTCTTGCTTTGCATATTCCTCTTTGATTTAGAAGATACTGTTGCACAAACAACATGCTGATTTAGGAAAAGGCTGTATTAGCTAGCTACGTTTGCTCTTACTCAATACATTAATTAGCTAGCTAGCATTAGCGGCTAACAATTAGTGTTTCACAAGATTCAAGGCAACTTCCTAAGAAAAGACAAACTAGCTGTTTGCTGATGTAAGAAATACAAACTAATAGTGTCATTATAGAACGCTAGTGGATTTATATTAAGAAGCAAAGTGAAAACAGCATTGTTGTCATCAACATTGTTGCATGTGCTGCATTGACCATGCAGACTGAACGCAAGTGTCTCCTGGTTGAGGAACATCAAATGCACTCCTTGAGTGACAGGGGGCATGGCTAGGTCTGTGTGGAAAGTGGCACGGAGAGAAAGAGAGGAGAGAGATGACTGAAATCGTGAAGTAAACTATAAAAATTGACATTACCCATGGCGTATCACATTTAACAAACAAAACATTCAAATATAGGTATAGAAGGTAAAGTAAAAACCCAAACCTGTCCCTGCATCAATACCGGTATATCATAAAAGGTATACCGCCCAGCCCTACTACTGAGTGAGATAAACAGTGCAGTACTAAAAGAGGGAACATTGATATGGGGCACTGATTGTCTAGGCTAAGAATGTGGGAGATGTGTAGTACCAGTATGGCACATTGGGCAGACTGTATAGGGGAGGGATAATAAAATGTACTATGCTGTATAGAATGTGGGCACTAGGCAGACCGTAATCAGGAAGAGTGTGTAGAAGGGATGAAGCTGGTGGACTATATATAGTATGGCAGATGGCCCTGCTGTTGCCTCCTACTGAACAATGGCTCCCAGGGAATCAGCCATTGGCCAGTCTCAGAGTGGAGGACATGGCCAGATGCTCAGTGCAGTCCACAGTGCCTGCAGTGGACAGCACGGCCCGAGACAGTGAGAAGAGCAGACGCGGTAGAAGCGTATTGGTTTGTGAAGGAGAGAGGGAGACTAAACACAAGTCTTCGATAACTTGGATGAAAAACAAGAAATCTGGCCAGAATGTATGCTATGTAGCCAACTAATCAACAGATCCATATCAAACAGGCAATGCTCTACTAGTGTATTCACATCAATACAGAACTAATCTGATTCACAATTTGAAACCAAGCCAATCACATGACATTTTTCTATTTTTAGACATCCACTATGTTCAACATTTTCAGGATATTTCCCGGATGTCTGATCTCACACCAAAGCAAGGACTCGTTTTGGATGATTTAATTTAAAATAACAGACAAATGGATGGAGAATCAAATCTAACTTAAGTAGAATGGTTGCACAGAGGTTTTAGCAACCAAGGTTTCACTAAGGTGGAGCATCGTGTGTGGGCAGGCATGGATCCCTTTGAAACCGAACGCCCAGACACATGCAATGGAGCCGCGGATCAGTGCGCAGAGCCTTATGAAACATGAATAGAATGTTTTCACAGCTTCTCTATGATCCCTGCATTATTCATGGTCCTGGCTGCTCTTCTCATCGCAGATAGATGTACCGCCATATCATGACAACCCCTGTGTTAACAGGTTGACATGTACACGTGATGATGACGACGTCCTTGAGACAAGGCGCGTGTATGTGTGTGTGTGGTTCATCCCGGGATGTTATTTCCGTCTGCTCATAACTGGCTAGAAAGTGGCGCGGAAGCTGTGCCAACAGAAGTATCAGCCAACTATAGCCTTACCCTGATCAGTGGAGGCTGCTGAGGGGACGACTGCTCATAATAATGGCTGGAACGGCATCAAACACATGGAAACCATGTGCAAAACCACCAGGGGCAAATGGAAAGGTCAGATAGGTCAACGCTGAGTCATATGACCCCGGGATGGCAGTTGCCCTTTGGCACAGATCTAGGATCATCTTACCATCCCTAAACCCTGAACCTAAACCATTAGAGGGGGAAAGTGCAAAAACAATTGTATCCTACACCACTGACCAACCGGGCAAAAATACATAAGACAGAACAGAGAGGCCCAAGTCATAGCCATGACCGTATGAACTTTATAGCCTATATAGCATCATGAATAAAAAGAGGGACCATACCGTCTGAGATGTTTCCCTATGGCGGTTGGTATTGATTGCCTAACCTCCTGTCCCAGAGTCGTGGTGACCCGGGTATCACAGCCATTAACCGCTGACCGCCAAAGCCTGCGTCATTAAGCGGTGATGGTGGACATCACGGAGTTGGCCCTGAGCCAACAAACTTATGCAAAGCATATCAGCCCTGTGTGTTTGGGTGTGTGTGTGTGTCTCTCAGTTCATGTGGAAGGAGGGGTGAAAAGCAAAAGGGGCATCCACAAGGGCCCCAGTATTTCTTTGGGCAAATCATGGAGCCTCTGTTCACTCAGTAACCCAAAGTGGTAGTGTTACGATACCAAATTTGACTACGATACCAGAGTTTTCACTTCGATACCAGGTTTAGTATCATGATACTCAATTTAAAAAACACAGCGGAAAAAAAGAAAGCGCATTACAGAATAACCACTGAGCTTTCTTTTATTAAACATTGAACAATATGTTGAACTAAAATAACAAATAGAATGGAAGAAGTTTGGAGAAACCAAGACTCTTCCTAGATCTGGCCCCCCGGCCAAACTGAGCAATCGGGGGAGAAGGGCCCTGGTCAGGGATGTGACCAAGAACCCGACAGTCACTCTGACAGCGCTCCTCTGGGAAGATGGGAGAACCTTCCTGAAGGACAACCATATCTGCAGCACTCCACCAATCAGGCCTTTATGGTAGAGTGGCCAGACGAAAGCCACTCCTCAGTAAAAGTCACATGATAGCCTGCTTGAAGTTTGCCAAAAGGCACCTAAAGACTCTCAGACCATAAAAAACAAGATTTTCTGGTCTGATGAAACCAAGATTGAACTCTTTGGCCTGAATGCCAAGCTTCACGTCTGGAGGAAACCTGGCACCATCCCTACGGTGAAGCATGGTGGTGGCAGCATCATGCTGTGGGGATGTGTTTCAGAGGCAGGAACTGGGAGACTAGTCAGGATCGAGGGAAAGATGAACAGAGCAAAGTACAGAGAGATCCTTGATGCAAACCTGCTCCAGAGCGCTCAGGACCTCAGACTGGGGGTGATGGATCACCTTCAAGCAGGACAACAACCCTAAGCACACAGCCAAGACAAACGCAGGAGTGACTTCGGGACAAGTCTCTGAATGTCCTTGAGTAGCCCAGACCGAGCCCGGACATGAACTTGATCAAACATCTCTGGAGAGTCCTGAAAATAGCTGTGCAGCTACGCTCCCCATCCAACCTCACAGAGCTTGAGAGGGTCTGCAGAGAAGAATGGGACAAACTCCCCAAATACAGGTGTGCCAAGCTTGTAGCGTCATACCCAAGAAGAGTTTAGTTTAATCACTGCTAAAGCTGCTTCAACAAAGTACTGAGGAAAGGGTCTTAATACTTATGTAAATGTTATATTGCAGTTAAAAATGTGTAATACATGTGCAAACATTTCTAAAAACCTGCTTTTGCTTTGTCATTTTAGGGTATTGTGTGTAGATTGATGAGGGGGAAAACTATTGAATCCATTTTAGAATAACGCTGTAACGTAACAAAATGTGGAAAAGGTCAAGGGGTCTGAATACTTTCCGAATGCACTGTAGCTAGTCTGGAAAAAGTACAGAAGTTTCGTATAGCGTGCAGCACTACAGTGGCCCATCTGGCAACATAACACATCCTTCTGTGAAATCCCAGTGCTGGAAGACAACGGTTTAAATTGATTTGACCTGAACAAACTGTCTTTCATTTTCTAATAACAACATTCTAAATCCAACATTTTTACTTTCACACAATATGAGCACTTCGGTGAAAATGTAAGCCTATTAAACAGAAACCCACACCACATTAGTCCATAATATTTCAATGAAATAGTGGTAAAGGCTGATATTAGCCAGCCCCAACAGTCCTTGGCCTGGCTGTGGACTGGAGGGGTCTGGGTGGCAGTGGGATAGAGGGCTCTCGGTGGCGGTGACCCTGTGTGTATGTGTGCCCATGCACCATGATGTCACCGCGAGTAGCTGACACTAACCGGCTCTGGCGTGTGCGTTAGCCCTTTTCCATTTTGCGCTGAAGGTCCATCTCCAGTGGATGTTAGAGGTTACGAAACTGCTTGCAAAAAAAAATACATGTCCTCGCTATACTAATGTTCTAATCTCTGGAGGGCTTTCTCTTTGCATCTTGCTGAAAAACAATGATGCAACAGTAAGAGTCTCAACAACCAAATGTATTCAGCATGATTAATGGCTCCAACCTGCGGCTTCCTGCTCTGCAAAATTTGGTGACAGGGGTGATGGGGCAGCACTGATGCGCCCTCCGGGGAGCGCAGGATGTCTCAGTCACGCTAGCTAGCCGGGGTCTCGTCGATCCCAGCCTACCCCCACTGCTACTAGCCCCCCTTCCCCACTGACAACCCCCTCGAAAACATGTTCCTCCCTCCCTGGGCTACACACTGCCACACAATTAGACCACCCCTACACACACACACACACACACACACACACACACACACACCACCCCTCAACTACCAGAGACCCACTGAAAGGCCAATACTTCCAGCCCAGTAAATTCACTCCTCAAACGTATCTACCACATTTAATTTCCGTTTCATTCACCCCCACGTGCACCACACACAGCATGGCTCGTTATTCAGGTGAATTTGCCAGTGGCACGCTGGGGCCAGTGCCAACTGAAAGCTACTGGGGGGAAAACGGGTTGAGATCTGACGGGAAAGCGAATGATACAAGGTTGATACAGACATTGTCAAGTCAAAATCAAGTACTTTCAAGAACTTTTTCAAGCACTAAATTGTCATTTTCAAGGACCTACATTTTATATTTTAATTGTTGTAATAGACTATAAACTAAAAACTTACCCCAAAATGTATGTATTACCACTTTTAGAATAATTACTTTTTTTAATATGCCTACCAAATGGCATTATGCATTAACATTATTTTTACATTCGCAAATACACTACATGACCAAAGGTACGTGGACACCTGCTCATCTCATTCCAAAATCATTAGGCATTAATATGGAGTTGGTCTCCCCGCTGCTGCTATAACAGCCTTCATTCTTCTGGGAAGACTTTCCACGAGAAGTTGGAACATTGCTGCGGGGACTTGCTTCCATTCAGCCACAAGAGCATTAGTGAGGTCGGCCACTGATGTTGGGCGATTAGGCCTGGCTCGCAATTGGCGTTCCAATTCATCCCACAAATAATTTGGTTGTAATTGTAAATGTTGCAGGGTGGCCAACCATCCTCCAGGAGATTCCAGGAGAGCTACTGGGTGTACATTCTTTCTTCCTGCTCCAGAGGAATTTCCACCGAAATCTCCTTACCAAAACCCAGTTTACTTCAATCGACTTGGAATGGCATGGGTTGCTTAAAACAAATTAATGTCACACTATAACTGACTCAGCTACACCAAAACAGAGGCTTGCAGATATTAATAAATGGACAACAGACATAGCCTTTGCGATACAATGAGACAATGAGGCCCTGCCTTGCATTATTCATGTGCATCATACCCCTGTCCCCGCAGGAGGCCTTTTGGTAGTCTGTCAGTGTAAATAAGAATTTCTGACTAGCTTAAGTTAAATAAAGGTCAACAAAAATGATAATACATTAACTCATGAGCTGGGGGGAGCCTCTTAATTAATAAGGGCACAGATATATCTTTGCATGGTATACTGAAACATCTGTACTTTTTCAAAACCAGAACATGTCAACTATTTTCCTGTCTATCGTTGCAGCCGGTGTCCCCTATTGCGCAGGCGCACCGCACCGTGCCTTTGCCTGCTCCACTTACTCATTGCTGGAGCACTGGGAGTCTGGGCTACAACATGTTAACACATGCTGCGTCGAAGTTAACACACTTGAATAATGCAACATTGGCATGTTGAAATTGTTCATTACTGTTTGCAGACTAGAATACTTTTCAATGCATGAAGATAGCGTCCAGCTTTGTAGGCTAACTTTTCTTGCTAGCTTAACGTTACAGCTGAAGCTAGCACATTAAAGCAAAATATCCTGATTTCAAAGCTTATCACACAAAACGTTAAGTTACTTAATCGTATCTCCGTCATACAATTGTTTTTTAGTAAATGTACTTTTCTAGATTTATAAAGTATGCCTTGGATTGCTGTGGTGTCATTTAACAACAAAGGAACCGATTTAATAAATTAACTCGCTGCAGCCGGGATAGGACCAAGAGCTAGAGCGGAGAGTGATGGGGGAGGGAGGGAAGAGAGGCAGAGGAAGGGGCGCAAGTGACCTGCACACACGCAGCAGCCGGATCGGAGCAGGGGAGACCTAGCGGACAGCAGAACAGAGCAACACAGCTAAGCTCAGCCGAGCCGCCATACACAAACAGGGAAGTCGCTAAATCAACCAAAAATCGCCGAGGCAGCCTTAAAAAGTAGCTACATTTGTCACTATACTGTTTCACCGATAAAAGTCGCTCAATTGGCAAAACTTCCCTCATCAAACACAACTAAAATGTGGGCATGTGCATTGTCATGAATGACCTCATTACTGTGTTAAAGAGACAGCGCAAACTTTTAACAAATAAGAGATTGCTACTTATATGCAAATCAGTACAAGAAAAATAAGTCCCAAATGGAAGGGAAACAGATTGTCATCTTTAGCCCCATGAAATCAATGAATGAATCCACACACTCCTATTGAATATTTTTTTCATCTGTATTGTGAATTGGCCCAGGCTACATATGGATTTACTCAGTTTATGAATAGAGATTTACCGTTCAAATAAATTATTACCATTATATTGTTATGTAGTTAGATTGGTTTAAAAAAGTCTAATTAATTGTATAATTGATTAATTCATGCATACATGTCTGTCTCTGAAAAATGTTGACATCAAATTTAAAATGTAATGATATTGAAATGAAAAAGACACCCAACGATTGAACAGAGCAGTAGCTGAGTTGTCTGGATCAAGTGCCATTCTGTGACTTTGGCTAATACGTCTTTGCTATCGTTTTGGTATTGTTTTGGTATCAAGTATCGTGACGGTATCGAGTATCGTGACACACTGTACTAAACCCGGTATCGAAGTCAAAATTCTGGTATCGTGACAACACTAGCTCCAGCATATTTAATGGAATGTAATTCACATTATTGCTGGTAGCTTTCATGTCTCTGCAGGCCCATTTGATTCGAGGCCACCGTTGTGTCCCTGCACTGGTTCTCCTGAGGTGCCAAATTGAGTTTATGGTTGTCATAGTTATGAACACAGCAATCAAGTTATGTCAAGCCCAAGGCCTAAGTCATGTTCTGAAAACAGATCTTCAGAGAAAATTCTGAGTAGTAAAAGTGATCAAATATTGTTGTCCAATTCACATGGAATAGTTACACGGAACTGGCCTCCATATAAGTCAGGGTGAAAAGAAATACATTTCAGCCCCACAGGGGTGGGGAGTGGGGTGGGGTGTTTTTTGTCATATGCGAGACAGGAAGGTCATCCATAGCCTACTCACCAGGTCGATTGACAGGCCTCCTGTCATTATGGTTATGGCAAAATACCTCATGTACAAAAACCAACAAATCAAAGCAGCAATCATTATGGGTTCCAATCCAACTAGACACCTTCAAATGAGAAAATAGCAAACAGATGAGGGCAAAAAATGTACCCCTAAAAATACCCGATGTTGGGGTTTTTCTCTGCCCCTGGGTGAAACTGGTCTCATATTACTTTTTCAATACTAGAACATGAAAAATAGTTCAGTACTAGAATTCTTGTTGCTTTCGGTACTTCTGTCAAATGTGTCTCACGGATCAAGCCAGCCAATGTCCCCCTTATTATAACGCCCACTGTGCCTGCTCTGCTTACTCATTGCTAGCCTGCACTGGGAGTCTGGGCTGCATCATGTTAACTACCCACTCATGAAGCACAGAAGTTAACACACTCGACAGCATAGTAGAAATGTTGAAACTGTTAATTACTGTTCGCAAAACATAGTCCATACAGGCTTAGAACACTTTACACTGCTTCCAGCTTTGTAGGCCAACTTTCTGTGCCAGCTGACAGCTGAAGCTAACATGAATTAATTGCCTTACTACTTTGTTTGTGATGCAAACCATAATGAAAATATGCTAATTTCAAAGCTGATTGCAACTAAAAACTTTATTCATTCACTTCTTCACTCTCTCTCATGTCTCTCCCAAAGATTATCTATCGCCTCAGCAAACTGACTGTGCCCCGACAAGCAGCCCCCCCCCTCTTGCCTCGTGAATGACATGGTTGAAGAGACAGCTTGTTTAATAACAATGCGTGCTACTTCTATGCAAATGTTGTTGATCAGTACAATAAAATGCATGAGCTGGAGCACACCCAGAGAAAATTATTTAATGTTGAGGTGATGACTAACTGTGAATAAACTAAGTTATAAAAACAAAGAGATTCGCACACTCCATTTATACACTGCTCAAAAAAATAAAGGGAACACTTAAACAACACAATGTAACTCCAAGTTAATCACACTTCTGTGAAACCAAACTGTCCACTTAGGAAGCAACACGGATTGACAATAAATTTCACATGCTGTTGTGCAAATGGAATAGACAACCGGTGGAAATTATAGGCAATTAGCAAGACACCCCCAATAAAGGAGTGGTTCTGCAGGTGCTGACCACAGTCCACTTCTCAGTTCCTATGCTTCCTGGCTGATGTTTTGGTCACTTTTGAATGCTGGCGGTGCTTTCACTCTAGTGGTAGCATGAGACGGAGTCTACAACCCACACATGTGGCCCAGGTAGTGCAGCTCATCCAGGATGACACATCAATGCGAGCTGTGGCAAGAAGGTTTGCTGTGTCTGTCAGCGTAGTGTCCAGAGCATGGAGGCGCTACCAGGAGATAGGCCAGTACATCAGGAGACGTGGAGGAGGCCGTAGGAGGGCAACAACCCAGCAGCAGGACTGCTACCTCCGCCTTTGTGCAAGGAGGAGCAGGAGGAGCACTGCCAGAGCCCTGCAAAATGACCTCCAACAGGCCACAAATGTGTATGTGTCTGCTCAAACGGTCAGAAACAGACTCTATGAGGGTGGTATGAGGAAAACGCTCATCCAGAGGCGGCACTCCTAGTGCACGTGGACTCTAATGCAGTGAAACTTAAATCTGTTTTACTTAATTGTACCAGCATGTTAAATGTGCAACCAGAAGAAGAAAACAACTCTAGACCACCTTTACTGCACACACAGAGATGCGTACAAAGCTCTCCCTCACCCTCCATTTGGCTAAGCTGACCATAATTCTATTCTCCTGATTCCTGCTTACAGTAACTTTTAGCTTGCCGTCATGGGATAATCAAAATAAATCTGCCAAGACCTCAGAGAAAAAATGTAGACCTCCACAAGTCTGGTTCATCCTTGGGAGAAATTTCCAAACGCATGGTGTTTATACTTGTGTACGAATGTTTGCGTACAAACAATAGTGCGCAAGTATAAACACCATGGGACCACACAGCCGTCATAATGCTCAGGAAGGAGACGTGTTCCGTCTCCTAGAGATGAACCTACTTGTGCAAAAAGTGCAAATCAATACCTGAACAACAGCAAAGGACCTTGTGAAGATGCTGGAGGAAACAGGTACAAAGTATCTATATCCATAGTAAAACAAGTCCTATATCGACATAACCCGAAAGGCCGCTCAGCAAGGAAGAAGCCACTGCTCCAAACCCGCCATAAAAAAGCCAGACTAAGGTTTGCAACTGCACATGGGGACAAAGATTGTACTTTTTGGAGCAATGTCCTCTGGTCTAATGAAACAAAAATAAAACTTTGGCCATAATGACCATCATTATGTTTGGAGGAAAAAGGGGGAGGCTTTCAAGCCGAAGAACACCATCCCAACCGTGAAGCACAAGGGTGGCAGCATCATGTTGTGGGGGTGCTTTGCTGCAGGAGGCTGTTGCGGTGGCTGTTAATTTATCATCGAATCACAGCCCACTTCAACTTCCCCAAACGGGTGATGATTTAAGAAAAGCGCATTGCCAAAAAAAGCACAATCTTTGCACAAATGTACCTAACCATCAACATCAAAGCCTTTCTTAAAATCAATACACAGAAGTATATATTTTTAAACCTGCATATTTAGTTAAAAGACATTCATGTTAGCATGTTAACTAGGGAAATTGTGTCACTTCTCTTGCGTTCAGTGCAAGCTGAGTCAGGGTATATGCAACAGTTTGGGCCGCCTGGCTCGTTGCAAACTAATTTTCCAGAATTCGAATTAATTATGACGTAACATTGAAGGTTGTGCAATGTAACAGCAATATTTAGACTTAGGGTTGCCACCCGTTCGATAAAATACGGAATGGTTCCGTATTTCACTGACATAATAAACGTTTAGTTTCCGAAATTATAGTTTCTGGATTTGATCATATTTATGACCAAAGTCTTGTATTTCTGTGTTTATTATATTATAATTAAGTCTATGATTTTGATATTTGATAGGGCAGTCTGACTGAGCGGTGGTAGGCAGCAGCAGGCTCGTAATCATTCATTCAAACAGCAGCTCTTAGCAATGCTTGAGGCACAGCGCTGTTTATGACTTCAAGCCTATCAACTCCCGAGATTAGGCTGGCAATACTAAAGTGCCTATTAGATCATCCAATAGTCAAAGGTATATGAAATACAAATGTTAGAGAAAAATAGTCGACGCGTCATAATTCCTATAATAACTACAACCTAAAACGTCTTAACTGGGAATATTGAACCACCAGCTTTCATATGTTCTGAGCAAGGAACTTAGAAACATGAGCTTTTTTACATGGCACGCATTGCACTTTTACTTTCTTCCCCAACACTGTGTTTTTGCATTATTTAAACCAAATTGAGCATGTTTCATTATTTATTTAAGACAAAATAGATTTTATTTATGTATTATATTAAGTTTTAAAAAGTGATCATTGTTCATCCAGTATTGTTGTAATAAAAGACTCTTGAACACAAAATCATATGACTACCCAGACTATTTGCATTGCCCCCCCCCCTCTTTTACACCGCTGCTACTCTGTTGTTATCATCTATGCATAGTCACTTGAATAAATCTCGCTATTGTTATTTTACAGCTGCTCTTTAATTACTTGTTACTTTTATTTCTTATTCTTATCTGTATTTTTGAAAGTTTTTTTAAACTGCATTGTTGGTTAGGGGCTCGTAAGTAAGCATTTCACTGTAAGGTCTACTACACCTGTTGTATTCGCCGCATGTGACTAATAAAATTTGATTTAATTTTGTTTATTTGAGCAATATGAGATGGACGGAAGTTCCATGCAATAATGCTTTATATAAGTCTGTGCATTATCTTGAATTTGTTCTGGATTTGGGGACTGAAAAGACCCCTGGTGGCATATCTGGTGGGATAAATGTGTGTGTCAGAGTTGTGTGTGAATTGACTATGCAAACAATTTGGGATTTAACACAATGTTTCTTATAAAAAGCAGAAGTGATGCAGTCAGTCTCTCCTCAACTCTTAGCCAAGAGAGACTGGCATGCATACTATTTATATCAAACCACTGATTACAATTAAGAGCAAAATGTGCTGCTCTGTTCTGGGCCAGCTACAGCTTAACTAGGTCTTTCCTTGCAGCACTGGACCACATGACTGGACAATAATCAGGATTAGACTAAACTAGAGCCTGCAGAACTTGCTTTTTGTCAAAAAAGCAGAGCATCTCTTTATTATGGCTAAACCTCTCCCCATCTTTACAACCATTGAATCTATATGTTTCGACCATGACAGTTTGCAATTGAAGGGAACACCAAGTAATTTAGTCTCCTCAACTGGTTCAACAGCCACACCATTCATTACCAGATTCAGCTGAGATCTAGCGCTTAAGGAACGATTTGTACCAAATACAATGCTCTTAGTTTTAGAGATGTTCAGGACCCGTTTATTACTGGCCACCCATTCCAAAACAGACAGCAACTCTTTGTTAAAGGTTTCAGTGACTTCATTAGCTGTGGTTGCTGATGCATATATGGTGATGCGTATACCATCAGCATACATGGCCACACATGCTTTGTTTAATGCCAGTGGCAGGTCATTGGTAAAAATAGAAAAGAGTAAAGGGCTTAGAGAGCTGCCCTGCGGTACACAAACGTTACATGTTTGACATTAGAGAAGCTTCCATTAACCTCTTAAGCCTAGCCCTGTTTACTGCCCCAGTTGAAGCTCGCATCCGCTACAAGACCATGGTGCTTGCCTACGGAGCTGTGAGGGGAACGGCACCTCAGTACCTCCAGGCTCTGATCAGGCCCTACACCCAAACAAGGGCACTGCGTTCATCCACCTCTGGCCTGCTCGCCTCCCTACCACTGAGGAAGTACAGTTCCCGCTCAGCCCAGTCAAAACTGTTCGCTGCTCTGGCCCCCCCAATGGTGGAACAAACTCCCTCACGACGCCAGGACAGCGGAGTCAATCACCACCTTCCGGAGACACCTGAAACCCCACCTCTTTAAGGAATACCTAGGATAGGATAAGTAATCCTTCTCACCCCCCCCCCTTTAAGATTTAGATGCACTATTGTAAAGTGACTGTTCCACTGGATGTCATAAGGTGAATGCACCAATTTGTAAGTCGCTCTGGATAAGAGCGTCTGCTAAATGACTTAAATGTAAATGTCTAATGGAGGAATTGGGTACCCATATAAAACAGGATAAATTTGTCAAAAGTTGCTAATATATGCATATAAAAAATATTATAGAATAGAAAACTCTAAAGCTTCTAAAACCGTTTAAATTTTGTCTCTATGTAAAGCAGAAGTCTCAGGGCATGCATTCTCCCAAAATCTCTCTTGTCATGGAAAAAGTTGGCCCAACTTTGACGTCATCTTAAACGCCTTCCCAAACAACTACCGCTCTGGGAACAGTTCCTACGTGTTCAGCGCGAAGCCTGCTTTCAATGGGGCTTCTCATTGTGTGAATCGCGCGCTCACGAGACGTTGAGCGTGCCAAAAGGTCTCGGTCACGTGAAAAAAAAGGGTACGTTTATGCGCTCTCTGCTCCTGCTCTCCCTTTTCTTCAGGATCAATTACAAGACGTGTGTGTTTCACTTCGTCCTCACAATTGCTGTACACCTTTATAACATGTTAAAGCTTAATTATGAACATAGTTTGACAAGTTTACTCGACATATAATATAGAATTTCTACGTTTTGGTGCACATCCACTTGAATTTTGCCTACATTTCGACCGAAAAGTGGCTATTTTGAGAACCGAAAGACGCAGACTTGAAAACTAAACGCTCTTTTGGTAAGTATAATCCCTTCCAGGTCTTTTGATGGAAGAACAGCAAAGGTAAGGGAATATTTATGTGTTAATTTTCGGTTTCTGTCGACTCCAAGATAGAGGAGGCATAATGATACATTTGGAGCGCCGACTCCTAGTATAGCCTAGTAAACGCAAACTGTAACGTTAAAAATAAATGTAACACAGCGTTTGCATTTAGAAGAAGTGTATCTTCCTATACATATGTAAAACATGCATATTTAGTCAAAGTTTATGATGTGTATTCCTTGTTAGCTGACGTTATCTGCCGGAGCTATTTAATTTCTCCTGACATTTTAGTAGCATTTTTTGAAGGATGCGTCATTGTAAAACAGAGATTTATGGATATATATTGAAGATTATTGAAAAAAAAATGAATGTACTGTGTAACATGTTATATTACTGTCATCTGATAAAGATTTCAAAAGGTTAGTGAAATGATTTTTTTTTAATCCTGCGTTTGTTGATTGCATATTTTTTCCTACTTGGCTATGCTAATGAGCTATGTCTGCGGTGGTGGTTTGACATAAATATGTGCTATGTTTTCGCCGTAAAACATTTTAGAAATCTGACTTGTTGCCTGGATTCACAACGAGTGTAGCTTTAATTCAATACCCTGCATGTGTATTTTAATGAACGTTTGAGTTTTAACTAATACTATTAGCATTTAGCGTAGCGCATTTGCATTTCCAGAGCTCTAGATGGGACGCCTGTGTGCCAGGTAGAAGCAAGAGGTTAAAGAAAACCCTTTGAGTGATATTAGATAGATAGCTCTAAATCCACAATGGCAGAGGTTGAAAATCCATAGCACATACGTTTTCTACAACAGGTTATGGTCAATAATATCAAAGGCTGCACTGGCTTCCAGTTGAAGCTCGCATCCGCTACAAGACCATGGTGCTTGCCTACGGAGCTGTGAGGGGAACGGCACCTCAGTACCTCCAGGCTCTGATCAGGCCCTACACCCAAACAAGGGCACTGCGTTCATCCACCTCTGGCCTGCTCGCCTCCCTACCACTGAGGAAGTACAGCTCCCGCTCAGCCCAGTCAAAACTGTTCGCTGCCCTGGCCCCCCAATGGTGGAACAAACTCCCTCACGACGCCAGGACAGCGGAGTCAATCACCACCTTCCGGAGACACCTGAAACCCCACCTCTTTAAGGAATACCTAGGATAGGATAAGTAATCCCTCTCACCCCACCCCCCTAAGTTTTAGATGCACTATTGTTAAGTGACTGTCCCACTGGATGTCATAAGGTGAATGCACCAATTTGTAAGTCGCTCTGGATAAGAGCGTCTGCTAAATGACTTAAATGTAAATGTAAATGTAAATCTAACAGTACAGCTCGCACAATCTTCTTATTATCGATTTCTTTCAACCAATCATCAGTCAAATGTTTTCAGTGCAGTACATATTGAGTGCCCTTCTCTATAAGCATGCTGAAAGTCTGTTGTTAATTGTTTGCAGAGAAATAGCATTGTATTGGGTCAAATACTATTTTTCCAACAATTTGCTAAGAGCTGGCAGCAAGCTTATAGGTCTGCTGTTAGAACCAGTAAAGGCCACTTTTACCACTCTTGGGTAGCGGAATTACTTTGACTTCCCGCCAGGCCTGAGGACAAAGACTTTCCTCTATGCTCAGATTAAAAATATGACAGATATGAGTGGCTATAGAGTCAGCTACCATCCTCAGTAGCTTTCCATCTAAATTGTCAATGCCAGGAGGTTTGTCATTATTGATCGATAACCATACATTTTTCCACCTCTCCCACACTAACTTTACAAAATTCAAACTTGCAATGCTTTTCTTTCATTATTTGTTTTTTATGCATGAATACAATTGCTCACTGTTGGCATTTCCTGCCTAGGTTTGCCCACTTCATGGGGAAATCAAATTTTATTTGTCACATGTGCCGAATACAACAGGTGAAATGCTTAGATACAATGTTTACCCTGAGAGGTTGACTTACTCTCCGGCAACTGAGTTAGGAAGGACGCCTGTATCTTTGTAGGGACTAGGTGCATTGATACACCATCCAAATTGTAACTAACTGTAACTAACTTCACCATGCGTGAAACGTGTATTTTTCTATATATAGATACATCCTATGTGTTTTAATAAAATCAACTATATGCACTGAGCTTGTCTGATGCTTTAAGCGATATGTTTGTTAATTAAGACACAAATGACTAGACTGAATCAGACTTCAATTGATTTGATAGTGCCGGGCCTGGCTCAGACTTGCTGTGCTGTGTTTTTTTTAAAGACAGCAAGCGACTGTGTGACTAGCACACGTTGTTTCTCTCTCCTCCCTTCTGAAGCGACCACCACAAAATGTGTTTCTGAAGCTGCAATATACAATGCATTCGGAAAGAATTCAAACCCCTTGACTTTTTCAACATTTTGTTACATTACAGACTTATTCTGAAATAGTTTAAATAGTTCTTCCCCCCTGTCTACACACAATAACCCATAATTACAAAGCAAAAACAGGTGTACATTTCTTTGCAAATGTATTAAATATAAAAGACTGAAATATCACATTTACATAAGTATTCAGAACCTTTACTCAGTACTTTGTTGAAGCACTTTTGGAAGCGATTACAGCCTCGAGTCTTAGGAGTTCCTCCCATTCTCCTCTGCAGCTCTGTCAGGTTGGATGGGGAGTGTCGCTTCACAGCTATTTTCAGGTCTCTCCAGTGATGTTCGATCGGGTTCATGCCCGGGCTCTGGCTGGGCCACTCAAGGAGATTCAAACACTTGTACCAAAGCCACTCCTGCAGTGTCTTGGCTGTGTGCTTAGGGTCGTTGACCTGTTGGAAGGTGAACCTTTTCCCCAGTTAGAGGTCCTGAACACTGGAACAGATTTTCATCAAGGTTCTTTTTGTACTTTTCTCTGTTCATCTTTCCCTCGATCATGACTAGTCTCCTAGTCCCTGCCGCTGAAAAACATCCCCACCGCATGATGCTGCCACCACCATGCTTCACCATAGGGATGGAGTCAGGTTTCCTCCAGACGTGATGCTTGGCATTCTCATTGGACCAGAAAATCTTGTTTCTCATGGTCTGTGAGTCCTTTTGAGGCCTTTAGGCAAACTCTAAGTGGGTTGTCATGTGCCATTTTACTGAGGAATGGCTTCCGTCTGGACCAAGGCCCTTCTCCCCCGATTGCTCAGTTTGGCCGGGCGGCCAGCTCTAGGAAGAGTCTTGGTGTTTCCAAACTTCTTCCATTTAAGAATGATGGAGGCCACTGTTTTCTTGGGGACCTTCAATTCTTCCAAATTGTCTTGGTACCCTTCCCCAGATATGTGCCAACACAATCCTGTCTCGGCACTCTACAGACAATTCCTTCGACCTCATGGCTTGGTTTTTGCTTTGACATGCACTGTCAACTGTGGGACCTTATATAGACAGGTGTGTGCCTTTCCAAATCATTTCCAATCAATTGAATTTGAGCTCAATTTCGAGTCTCATAGCAAAGGGTCTGAAAACTGTAAATAAGGTATTTCAGTTTTTTATAAATTTGCACAAAAACAATTCTACTGTTTTCGATTTGTCATTGTGGGGTCTTTTTGTAGATTGATTTGATTTAATCAATTATAGAATAAGGCTGTAACGAAACAAAATGTGGAAAATTGGAAGGGGTCTGATTACTTTCCAAATACACTGTAATTACAGACATTTCTGACTGAAAAGTGATGTTACCGAAATCCCTAATTTGTTTTGGAAAAACATTCCTTGCTCTCTCTATGAGGCACATGTACGTAAGAAATAAACTCGAAACGGGAGAATGTTTATTGGTTGTTCAGGAGGTAAAGGGGAAGTCAGATGTGTGGAATACATTTGACTAGTCGTGGAAAATACTTGAGATCAAGAAAATGAAGGTAAGGAGCAAGGTCTGCATGCATATTATGTGTGCCAAACAGGTCATGTTAGATTACGATATAATTTTTCTGACCGTTTGGAACAATGTAAACAACACTAAATACATTATAAGCATACCAGTGTGTCTGTTATATATATATAAAATGTTTTTAAAGTAGTCATTATTACAGCAAAGACTAAAAACAGTTGCATTCATTTGTGAATGCAATCCCCAAAATGGAATCATTTACGCTAAATATTCAATGGTCACTTATTTTATTTTAAAACTAAAATGCTTGATTGCATTTCTAAACCTTGAAACACTTGTATGCTGTGTGATGACATGAACGAATAAATGATTGATTGATACAATGACCTATATAAGTATTGAAATATAGGCCTAAGTAAGTTACGGTATTAAGACTAATCAGGATGCAGCTCAGCTCTATGGTGGCTATACTAGGCTGCTATACTAAGCCTACTAATGGTAATGACATTGCTTTTATTATAATTATGATAATAATAATAGTAATAATAACAACAAGAAGGAGCTCAAGGAAAAAGGAGGGATATTATTATTAATATAATTTCTGACAATCTGCAACATTGTAAACAACACTAAATCAATTATAAATCATACCAGAGAGGCTGGTTTGTAAAGCTTTTATTACAGCATAGCAAAGGTTTTTTTTCAAATCAGAATTTGTGAAATTGTTTATCCGACATGTGGTTGCTGAAGTTTGGTGCTCATGGAATCAGTAGGCTATTAAAAAAGCAGTCAAATAGGCAACAGAAGCAGGATCTGTCTTATTTCTGTAGATATATATGGATGATTTATAAAGCCAGGCACATTTACCAGTTGTGCTATTGATTATAGACCTAATTAAGTTGGTTTTCTCTCCTCACTTGTCTTAGACAATTAAGGCAAGGGCTATTTTGTTGTCTGTCTCCTAACTCCGCCGCATTGTTCTCTACACCAATATGCTGGTTTTCTTTGCTATTATGAACTTAGCAACATGGTCTAGGAAAAGGCTTCAATTCAACAGCGCATTGATGTGTTTCAGAACCGCGGACAGCGACCACTATCCAACGTAGGAGAAAGCGCATTTGTTATAAAATAATATTTTTTATTTGTGTTGCACCATTGTTCTTACATATTATAAACATATACAATTTCAGTAGAACATGTCTCAGGGGCGGAAGCGTAGCCTAGTGGTTAGAGCGTTGGACGAGTAACCTTAGCTGACAAGGTACAAATCTGTCGTTCTGCCCCTGAACAGGCAGCTAACCCACTGTTCCTAGGCCGTCATTGAAAATAAGAATTTGTTCTTAACTGACTTGCCTAGTTAAATTTAAAAAATAAAAAAGACTGATGGACTGTGCCATCCCCACAGCCTCCACAATGGATCAGTCCACTCAGACAGGCATGAATCAGGCCTGATTGATTGATTTTGTCTTGTACACCATTATTATTATTTTTTTGCTACTGCTCGAATAAAAGGAATCTCGGTCGACCAACAGCCTATCGACCAAACAATCGACCAGTCGACTAAATGGGGTCAGCCCTAATTCAATGTCTGCTTTTTTTGTATTTTGAACCACCTACCAATATGTGCCCTTCTTTGCGAGGCATTGGAAACCTCCCTGGTCTTTGTAGTTCTTTATAGTGGAATCTGTGTTTGAAATTCACTGCTCAACTGAGGGACCTTACAGATAATTGTATGTGTGGGGTACATAGATTCAGTAGTCACTCAAGTGAATCCATGCAACTTATTATGTGACTTGTTAAGCACATTTTTACCCCAGAACATACATGTATTTTGGCTTGCCATAACAAAGGGTTTGAATACTTATTGACATTTCATTTTTTATTACACTGAATAGAAATAGAAATGTTTCATGAGCTGAAATAAAATCTCCCCAAAATGTTCCAAGCTTGTTTCTCTTGTATTTTGTGCAAATGTGTTAACATTCCTGTTAGTGAGAAATTCTCCTTTGCCAAGATAATCCATCCATCTGACAGGTGTGGCATATCAAGAAGCTGATTAAATGGCATGATCATTACACGGGTGCACCTTGTGCTGGGGGCAAAAATGTGCAGTTGTCACAACACAATGCCAGCTATGTTTCAGCATGACAGTGCCCCCGTGCACAAAGCGCGGTCCATACAGAAATGGTTTATTGAGATCGGTGTGGAAGAACTTGACCCAATCGAAGACCTTTGGGATGACTTCGAGCCAGACCTAATTGCCCAACATCAGTGGCCGACCTCACTAATGCTCTTGTGACTGAATGGAAGCAAGTCCCTGCAGCAATGTTCCAACATCTAGTAGAAAACCTTCTCAGAAGATTGGAGGCTATTATAGCAGCATAGGGGAGACCAACTCCATATAAATATCCACATATTTTTGTATATATAGATGTATGACCAAGGAAGACTCCACCCCAGCTACTGAAAGAAATTCTAGGGGAAACACTGCCATACTTTTTGGATATGTTACTTCATTTGTAACATTACGTGGTGATTTTAGAGGTGTCATCCCAGAGTGGTTGGAGAGGGGCGAGGGGAATTGTTTTTCCTAGGAACCAGAGTTTTTCCTGATCTGGTAGGCTACCTGAACCAGGGAAACCTCCGGACCCTAGTTTTAGGGTATGACATACTAATACATCACGGTTTTATATGGGCTATGGGCTAATTTTTTCAAATCAGGTCACGTTTGTTTTTTCTGGGATGAAAACATTAAAACACTGTTAAACTGCAGCAACCTTGAATGATATTTTAAAACTAAACTAACATGGGATCCTTTCCACATACAGAGACAACAACTGTGTTTGAACAACAGAACAGGGCTGAGCTTGCTTTATGCAGGGTTGCATTGTGTAGGCCATTGCATCAGTAATTAAAAAGTTACTCACCCAGTATGTCATCACTATTGTGTTGATTGATTAACTCTAGGCAATGTTGGATTGAAAAGGTTGGCTAGCCATCCGAAATTATAAACCAAATTTGATCACATTCACATTTTTTTCTTAACACAAATAAATACACGACCGCTTCGATTCCCCAGAAGGGGTCAACGGGCATAGGCTTCTCTAGACTAACTGCAGCTGTAGTTGTTATCAATAGGCTACAGTTGATCAGACTACAACAGATTCATTGTGCACGAGTTGACAAATCATCCCTCCCTCGTCCCTCTTTTCAACACTTTTGTGTCAATATTTTGTTCTTATTAAACCAAATCAAAAGTGCTGGGACAAATGCCAGCTTGCCACACGTATGCCTGCGTCCAGGCTGTGCTGATCTCTGCGATTTAAATCGCCACACAATTCTACAAATGAATAAACATGTCCTATATGTATGATCAACTATCTAGACATGTTCTGATAGTCTCAATATTTTTAGACAGTGTGTCAAAATGTCGATATACTATTGATTTTTTTTTTTTCATTTTATTGTGGCGGGAATGACGATACATAACTTCAAACACCCATTAGTACCAAATACAGTATTTAATTCAACAAGAACACCACACATTTCTTGAACCAATACTGTAGCCTATATTATAGGCTATACATTATTCGTTTACATCAAATGGTTGACCACAACAACGCCCAACCATGCTGTGATTTAACCTAAATAAGTGACCTTCTGAAAACCCATAAGGCAGGTTGTTCATGGGCTATAATAGCCTGGCACACAATTTAGCAACGTAACCTACCACATTTCAATTTGGTGCTTTCGTTTTATTCGGGGGAAACTTGGCTCCATTTTGAATCGTATCTAATTTTGTTCAAACGCCATGACTTTTCAAATGCTATCTATCACAGGTCAAAAACGGACCATGGCTTGGTAGCCTACTTCAAATACGAAATCTAGAGAAAATCGAATATTTTTCTCACCAAGCGAACTGTTCAACTGACAGCGCTCAACTGAACAACTAGTCATTCCGTCAACTAATCGTGTAGAGTTCCCCGCCAAAAGAACATTACAATGTATCCCTTTCATTAAACTGCGGCTCTGCACATGCGGTCTCCCTGGATCTTCGTTGTAGTACACTGTATATTCGCAACTAGCAGACACGACAGCCGAACACAACATGATAACGTCAGCTCAATGTAACTAAACAAGGTGCACATTTGTATTAAATAGGGGCGACTACATTTAAGGCAAGAGCCATGTTTGTACGCTGTCTACAAGAACATATTAAATAAACACACCCGGAACCCAAGCATACCATCCGTCACACCGAGAAGACGTCAATACTTACAGTAGTGTTGCAATTAAAAGGGAAGCTTTCAGTTCCATGAAAGAGGTGCTCGTCCTTCCTTCAATTTAAAAGCAAAGAGCGCCTCTTGTATGTTTTATGGGTTGCAGAATTAATTGGCTTGAAAGCGCCGCTCTTACAGTTGCATGCACACGCCGCAATACAGACAGACTATGCTATGTTCCTCTAGCGGTGTCAGTCCTCCGGCGCAAGCAATGGGAAGGATAGATAAACAGGACAGTGTGAATGCAGAAACACGTAATCGGATCTATCGGTCTGTCGTGCTGAACTGCGCATGTGCATCCCTGTCAAATGAATCGGACGCACAGGGTACGTTCGAGCGAATCATTTTTGTCAAGTCGGTGACCATTGTTCACCGCCTTTCAATGTGTGTTGCATTATGGGGATAAAATGTTCCGACTTGATCCTACATATCGACTGCATGCACTTAACAAACATCATGTGATCAAAGGTCATTAAGTGTTGACTACAGTAGACTGCAAGTTTCTGCAGTTGCTCTTCAGCAACTTCATCCTGCTGTCGGAGGCTCTATTGTGAAACAATTAGGGTATTTTTGTTTGACCCACGCGAACGTGACCAAAGATGTGACGAACAGGAACCAACTTTGCCGCAATTCATGTAGACCTATACCCACTGGGCACAGACGTAAATTCAACGTCTATTCCACGTTGGTGACGTGGAAAACAACGTTGATTCAACCATTGTGTGCCCAGTGGATACAGTGAATATATATATATATATATATATATATATACATGAATATATATATATACATGAATGTGATAGTAGAGGCTCTCTCTCACCAATTGATTGTACAATGTGCACAATAAATGTTTAGTTTGTAAGTGTGAGATATGAGATGTTTATTTCCACATTATATAGAACAACTTGGTAACACTTCCTTTAAGGGGTCCTTTTACAGTGTAATTACATGTGTAATTATTCTGTAACAAGTATTGTAGTTAACTCTAACAACTCTCAGGTTCAATGTAATAACAACATGCACCTGGTAGTAATTGCAGTTTGTAATTACAGAAGTGTAACATCAAACGCTTGTCACCATTCTAGTTACAAATGGGCAGGTTTCCACTAAATTCACAAAATTAGTGTTTTGCTTCTTCTCATTTGCATCAAATTCATTAACAACTGTGCGCTGGGTGTCTGAGAAATTGTAGTCTATGCCCAATAGGCTCCAATTACTTAACCATGAATTACTTAACCATGAATGTGTGTTGTTCAAAATATATCTAGCACTTGCCCCCAAAATAAAGCGGATAATCTGGTTGAACTTGGTTGAGTTTACGAAAACAGATTTAATACGAGTCTCATCCCAGATGAGGAATAAGTGTCATGCAGGTGAAAGAGGACCCAAAAGCGACTTGGCGAAAACAGAGTCTTTAATCCAGTAAAGTAAATACAAACAAAAAACACAACTTTCACTCGAAATGACGAGGACAAACTGGAGACTCGATCTTGAACAGCAGGTGAACAGCAGGTTGCCTCGGGAAGGCACTTGAACCAGACAGACTCAGACACCTGCTCACCACGCAGCATCTGAGGAAAACACGACACGACAGGGCGATACACAAACACAGCACGGTGAATTCTAGACAAGGAACCGACAGGACAGGAACGGAACACAAAGGAAGAAATAGGGACTCTAATCAGGGGAAAGGATCGGGAACAGGTGTGGGAAGACTAAATGATTGATTAGGGGAATAGGAACAGCTGGGAGCAGGAACGGAACGATAGAGAGAAGAGAGAGCGAGAGAGTGAGAGAGAGAGGGGGAGAGAGAGGGATAGAAAGAGGGAAAGAACCTAATAAGACCAGCAGAGGGAAACGAATAGAATGGGAAGCACAGGGACAAGACAAGATAATAAATGACAAAACATGACAGTACCCCCCACTCACCGAGCGCCTCCTGGCGCACTCGAGGAGGAATCCTGGCGGCAACGGAGGAAATCATCAATGAGTGAACGGTCCAGCACGTCCCGAGACGGAACCCAACTCCTCTCCTCAGGACCGTAACCCTCCCAATCCACTAAGTATTGGTGACCCCGTCCCCGAGAACGCATGTCCATGATCTTATGTACCTTGTAAATAGGTGCGCTCTCGACAAGGACGGGAGGGGGGAGGGAAGACGAACGGGGGTGCGAAGAAAGGGCTTGACACAGGAGACATGGAAGACAGGATGGACGCGACGAAGATGTCGCGGAAGAAGCAGTCGCACAGCGACAGGATTGACGACCTGGGAGACACGGAACGGACCAATGAACCGCGGAGTCAACTTACGAGAAGCTGTCGTAAGAGGAAGGTTGCGAGTGGAAAGCCACACTCTCTGGCCGCAACAATACCTTGGACTCTTAATCCTGCGTTTATTGGCGGCTCTCACAGTCTGTGCCCTGTAACGGCAAAGTGCAGACCTCACCCTCCTCCAGGTGCGCTCACAACGTTGGACAAACGCTTGAGCGGAGGGAACGCTGGACTCGGCAAGCTGGGATGAGAACAGAGGAGGCTGGTAACCCAGACTACTCTGAAACGGAGATAACCCGGTAGCAGACGAAGGAAGCGAATTGTGAGCGTATTCTGCCCAGGGGAGCTGTTCTGCCCAAGACGCAGGGTTTCTGAAAGAAAGGCTGCGTAGTATGCGACCAATCGTCTGATTGGCCCTCTCTGCTTGACCGTTAGACTGGGGATGAAACCCGGAAGAGAGACTGACGGACGCACCAATCAAACGACAGAACTCCCTCCAAAACTGTGACGTGAATTGCGGGCCTCTGTCTGAAACGGCGTCTAACGGGAGGCCATGAATTCTGAATACATTCTCGATAATGATTTGTGCCGTCTCCTTAGCGGAAGGAAGTTTAGCGAGGGGAATGAAATGTGCCGCCTTAGAGAACCTATCGACAACCGTAAGAATCACAGTCTTCCCCGCAGACAAAGGCAGACCGGTAATGAAGTCTAGGGCGATGTGAGACCATGGTCGAGAAGGAATGGGGAGCGGTCTGAGACGACCGGCAGGAGGAGAGTTACCCGACTTAGTCTGCGCGCAGTCCGAACAAGCAGCCACGAAACGGCGCGTGTCACGCTCCTGAGTCGGCCACCAAAAGCGCTGGCGAATAGACGCAAGAGTGCCTCGAACACCGGGATGACCAGCTAACTTGGCAGAGTGAGCCCACTGAAGAACAGCCAGACGAGTGGAAACAGGAACGAAAAGGAGGTTACTAGGACAAGCGTGCGGCGACGCAGTGTGCGTGAGTGCTTGCTTAACCTGTCTTTCAATTCCCCAGACTGTTAACCCGACAACACGCCCATAAGGAAGAATCCCCTCGGGATCAGTAGAAGCCACAGAAGAACTAAACAGACGGGATAAGGCATCAGGCTTGGTGTTCTTGCTACCCGGACGGTAAGAAATCACAAACTCGAAACGAGCGAAAAACAACGCCCAACGAGCTTGACGGGCATTAAGTCGTTTGGCAGAACGGATGTACTCAAGGTTCTTATGGTCTGTCCAAACGACAAAAGGAACGGTCGCCCCCTCCAACCACTGTCGCCATTCGCCTAGGGCTAAGCGGATGGCGAGCAGTTCACGGTTACCCACATCATAGTTGCGCTCAGATGGCGACAGGCGATGAGAAAAATAAGCGCAAGGATGAACCTTATCGTCAGACTGGAAGCGCTGGGATAGAATGGCTCCCACGCCTACCTCTGAAGCGTCAACCTCGACAATGAATTGTCTAGTGACGTCAGGAGTAACGAGGATAGGAGCGGACGTAAAACGTTCTTTTAGAAGATCAAAAGCTCCCTGGGCGGAACCGGACCACTTAAAACACGTCTTGACAGAAGTAAGAGCTGTGAGAGGGGCAGCAACTTGACCGAAATTACGAATGAAACGCCGATAGAAATTAGCGAAACCTAAAAAGCGCTGCAACTCGACACGTGACCTTGGAACGGGCCAATCACTGACAGCTTGGACCTTAGCGGAATCCATCTGAATGCCTTCAGCGGAAATAACGGAACCGAGAAAAGTAACGGAGGAGACATGAAAAGAGCACTTCTCAGACTTTACGTAGAGACAATTCTCTAAAAGGCGCTGTAGAACACGTCGAACGTGCTGAACATGAATCTCGAGTGACGGAGAAAAAATCAGGATATCGTCAAGATAGACAAAAACAAAGATGTTCAGCATGTCTCTCAGAACATCATTAACTAATGCCTGAAAAACAGCTGGCGCATTGGCGAGACCAAACGGCAGAACCCGGTACTCAAAATGCCCTAACGGAGTGTTAAACGCCGTTTTCCACTCGTCCCCCTCTCTGATGCGCACGAGATGGTAAGCGTTACGAAGGTCCAACTTAGTAAAGCACCTGGCTCCCTGCAGAATCTCGAAGGCTGATGACATAAGGGGAAGCGGATAACGATTCTTAACCGTTATGTCATTCAGCCCACGATAATCCACGCAGGGGCGCAGAGTACCGTCCTTCTTCTTAACAAAAAGAACCCCGCCCCGGCCGGAGAGGAAGAAGGCACTATGGTACCGGCGTCAAGAGACACAGACAAATAATCCTCGAGAGCCTTACGTTCGGGAGCCGACAGAGAGTATAGTCTACCCCGAGGAGGAGTGGTCCCCGGAAGGAGATCAATACTACAATCATACGACCGGTGAGGAGGAAGGGAGTTGGCTCGGGACCGACTGAAGACCGTGCGCAGATCATGATATTCCTCCGGCACTCCTGTCAAATCGCCAGGTTCCTCCTGAGAAGTAGGGACAGAAGAAACGGGAGGGATGGCAGACATTAAACACTTCACATGACAAGAAACGTTCCAGGATAGGATAGAATTACTAGACCAATTAATAGAAGGATTATGACATACTAGCCAGGGATGACCCAAAACAACAGGTGTAAACGGTGAACGAAAAATCAAAAAAGAAATAGTCTCACTGTGGTTACCAGATACTGTGAGGGTTAAAGGTAGTGTCTCAAATCTGATACTGGGAAGATGACTACCATCTAAGGCGAACATGGGCGTAGGCTTCTCTAACTCTCTGAAAGGAATGTCATGTTTCCGAACCCATGCTTCGTCCATGAAACAACCCTCAGCCCCAGAGTCTATCAAGGCACTACATGTAGCACCCGAACCGGTCCAGCGTAGATGGACCGACAAAGTAGTACAGGATCTTGATGGAGAGACTTGAGTAGTTGCGCTCACCTGTAGCCCTCCGCTTACAGATGAGCTCTGGCTTTTACTGGACATGAATTAACAAAATGTCCAGCAACTCCGCAATAGAGGCACAGGCGGTTGGTGATCCTCCGTTCCCTCTCCTTAGTCGAGATGCGAATCCCTCCCAGCTGCATGGGCTCAGACTCTGAGCCAGAGGAGGGAGATGGTTGCGATGCGGAGCAGGGAAACACCGCTGATGCGAGCTCTCTTCCACGAGCCCGGTGACGAAGATCTACCCGTCGTTCTATGCGGATGGCGAGAGCAATCAAAGAGTCCACATCTGAAGGAACCTCCCGGGAGAGAATCTCATCCTTAACCACTGCGTGGAGTCCCTCCAGAAAACGAGCGAGCAGCGCCGGCTCGTTCCACTCACTAGAGGCAGCAAGAGTGCGAAACTCAATAGAATAATCCGTTATGGACCGTTCACCTTGGCATAAGGAAGCCAGGGCCCTAGAAGCCTCCCTACCAAAAACTGAACGGTCAAAAACCCGAATCATCTCCTCTTTAAAGTTCTGGAACTTGTTAGAGCAATCAGCCCTTGCCTCCCAGATAGCTGTGCCCCATTCTCGAGCCCGGCCAGTAAGGAGTGAAATGACGTAAGCAACCCGAGCTCTCTCTCTAGAGTATGTGTTGGGTTGGAGAGAGAACACAATCTCACACTGCGTGAGAAAGGAGCGGCACTCAGTGGGCTGCCCGGAGTAGCAAGGTGGGTTATTAACCCTAGGTTCTGGAGGCTCGGCAGGCCAGGAAGTAACAGGTGGCACGAGACGTAGACTCTGGAACTGTCCAGAGAGGTCGGAAACCTGAGCGGCCAGGTTCTCCACGGCATGGCGAGCAGCAGACAATTCCTGCTCGTGTCTGCCGAGCATGGCTCCTTGGATCTCGACGGCAGTGTAACGAGCGTCTGAAGTCGCTGGGTCCATTCCTTGGTCGGTTCCTTCTGTCATGCAGGTGAAAGAGGACCCAAAAGCGACTTGGCGAAAACAGAGTCTTTAATCCAGTAAAGTAAATACAAACAAAAAACACAACTTTCACTCGAAATGACGAGGACAAACTGGAGACTCGATCTTGAACAGCAGGTGAACAGCAGGTTGCCTCGGGAAGGCACTTGAACCAGACAGACTCAGACACCTGCTCACCACGCAGCATCTGAGGAAAACACGACACGACAGGGCGATACACAAACACAGCACGGTGAATTCTAGACAAGGAACCGACAGGACAGGAACGGAACACAAAGGAAGAAATAGGGACTCTAATCAGGGGAAAGGATCGGGAACAGGTGTGGGAAGACTAAATGATTGATTAGGGGAATAGGAACAGCTGGGAGCAGGAACGGAACGATAGAGAGAAGAGAGAGCGAGAGAGTGAGAGAGGGAGGGGGAGAGAGAGGGATAGAAAGAGGGAAAGAACCTAATAAGACCAGCAGAGGGAAACGAATAGAATGGGAAGCACAGGGACAAGACAAGATAATAAATGACAAAACATGACAATAAGACACTATTTCAAAACACATGTATTGTTTGCCTAAGTACAATGTAATTACTAGTTGTTACGCAGGATTTAGCTAGTTAAAATTAAGTGTATTTTGAGGGGTACTTACTTGTAATTAATGTGTACTTATCCAGTACATTACCCTGCTTACAACCCGGCCCTCAATTTAACGCTTGTGGAAACGAGATCCAAGTGGGAGATTAAATACACTAGTACACCACAGAGTACCTGTAATATCTGCATACGTACAATTTAATTACTTGGTGTTACACAGGATTCCACTAGTTGTAATTATAGTCTACGATAGCCAGTGGAGGAAAAAGTACCGAATTATCATACTTGAGTAAAAGTAAAGATCATCAAAAATGACTGAAGTAAAAGTCACCAATAAAATACTCCTTGAGAAAAAGTCTAAAATTATTTGGTTTAAAATATACTTAATTATCAAGAGTAAAAGTATGAATTTCACATTCCTTATATAATTCCTTATATAAAGCAAACCAGATGGCACAATATTGTCGCATGCCAGGGTCACACTCCAACACTCAGACATAATTTACAAACAAAGCATTTGTCTTCAGTGAGTCCACCACATCAGATGAAGTAGGGATGACCAGAGATGTTCGCTTGATAACTGTGTGAATTGGACCATTTTCTTGTCCTGCTAAGCATTCAAAATGTAATGAGTACCTTTGGGTGTCAGGGAAAATATATTGAGTAAAAAGTACAGATACCCAAAAAACAACTTAAGAATTTAAAGTATTTTTAATTAAACATGCACTCTCAAACTTTTGTATAATTTCAGCCAGCAGGTTTGAAAGTGGTGCTCATGAGCAAAAAGTGGTCAATGTTTTTTGTGTACTACGTCATCAAATTGTATACTATGTTATCCATTTTGTATGATATGTTACATCATTCATTATTATATATTTTATGTGCAATTCATATATGTTATGAATCCTATTCGTACTATATGCTACAAATTTGTTGTGCTTAATATCCTGGAGTGCATCTTTAAGTACCGGTTCTTTAGTTTACACCACTGCTGATAGCATACCAACACACAATATTTCAGCCTGCACAAACCCTGGGACATGTGTTAGCCAACTGAGAACCGACCTCCTCATTGACACAACATTTTTTTTCACCTTTATTTAAACAGGTAAGCTAGTTGAGAAGTTCTCATTTACAACTGCGACCTGGTCAAGATAAAGCAAAGCAGTGTGGCACAAACAACAACACAGAATTACACATGGAATAAACAAGCGTGCAGTCAATAACACAATAGAAAAAAGAATGTCTATATACAGTGTGTGCAAATGGCGTGAGGAGGTAGGCAATAAATAGGCCGTAGTAGCGATGTAATTACAATTTAGCAGACTAACACTGAAGTGATAAACGAGCAGATGATTATATGCAAGTAGAAATCCTGGTGTGCAAAGGAGCAGAAAAGTAAATAAAAACTATATGGGGATGAGGTAGGTAGATTGGGTGGGCTATTTACAGATGGACTATGTACTGCTGCAACGATCGGTTAGCTGCACAGATAGCTGATGTTTAAAGTTAGCGAGGGAAATATAAGTCTCTAGTTTCAGCGATTTTTGCAATTTGTTCCAGTCACTGGCAGCAGAGAACTGGAAGGAAAAGCTTCAGCGATTTTTGCAATTCGTTACAGTCACTGGCAGCAGAGAACTGGAAGGAAATGCGGCCAAAGGAGGTGTTGGCGTTGGGGATGACCAGTGAGATATACCTGCTGGAGCATGTGTTACGGGTGGGTGTTGTTATCGTGACAAGTGAGCTGAGATAAGGCAGAGCTTTACCTAGCATAGACTTATAGATGACCTGGAGCCAGTGGGTTTGGCGACGAATATGTAGCGAGGGCCAGCCGACTAAGGCATACAGGTCGCAGTGGTGGGTGGTATAAGGGGATTTGGTAACAAAACGGATGACTGCATCCAGTTTGCTGAGTAAAGTATTGGAAGCTATTTTGTAGATGACATTGCCGAAGTTGAGGATCGGTTGGATAGTCAGTTTTACTAGGGTAAGTTTGGCGGCGTGAGTGAAGGAGGCTTTTTTGTGAAATAGAAAGCCGATTCTAAATTTGATTTTGGATTGGAGATGTTTAATATGAGTCTGGAAGGAGAGTTTACAGTCTAGCCAGACACCTCGGTATTTGTAGTTGTCCACATATTCTAGGTCAGAACCGTCCATGGTAGTGATGCTAGTCTGGCGGGCGGGAGTGGGCAGCGAACGGTTGAAAAGCATGCATTTGGTTTTACTAGCGTTTAAGAGCAGTTGGAGGCCACGGAAGGAGTGTTGTATGGCATCGAAGCTCGTTTGGAGGTTAGTTAACACAGTGTCCAAAGAAGGGCCAGATGTATACAGAATGGTGTCATCTGCATTAGAGGTGGATCAGGGAATAACCCGCAGCAAGAGCGACATCATTGATATATACAGAGAAAAATTTAGGCCTGGGAATTTAACCCTGTGGTACCCCCATAGAGACTGCGGACAACAGGCCCTATGATATGACACACTGGGCTCTGTCTGCCAAGTAGTTGGTGAACCAGGTGAGACAGTCATTTGAGAAACCAAGGTTATTGAGTCTGCCGATAAGAATACGGTGATTGACAGAGTCGAAAGCCCTGGTCAGGTCGATGAAGACGGCTGCACAGTAGTCTTTTGTCGATGGTGGTTATGATATTGTTTAGTACCTTGCGTGTGGCTGAGGTGCACCCGTGATCAGCTCGGAAACCGGATTGCACAGCGGAGAAGGTACGGTGGGATTCGAAATGGTCAGTGATCTGTTCATTAACTTGGCTTTCGAAGTCTTTAGAGAGGCAGGGCAGGATGGATATTGATCTATAACAGTTTGGGTCTAGAGTGTCACCCCATTTGAAGAGGGGGATGACCACGGCAGCTTTCCAATCTTTAGGGATCTCGGACGATACGAGGGAGAGGTTGAACAGACTGTAAATAGTGGTTGCAACAATGGAGGTGGATCATTTTGCTTAGATCTGCTTAGATCACCAGGTAGTACTGTAAGTTAACTTTGGTTGTTTTTTTGTACTACTTTAGCAAGCTGGCTAACGCACTGATGCTTCTCATTTCTCATTTAGCTCTTGATCCTGCTGCTCTTGAACCTGCTGCTCAAATAAAACATCTCTTAAATTGGCAAAATCTTAGATGGTGCTGCGTGTTATATGGCCCGAGTGTAACATGGTGATGTAGAACACCATGGTTGCTGATAGCAGCAAAGATTGTGACATTGCCACCTCGTTGACCAGGGACTTCAACAATGGCCCGCTGTCCAATCATGTTTCGGCCTCTCCTTCTCCTCTTTGTTAGATTGAAGTCTGCTTCATCGACAAAGATGAACTCATGGGGTCTGTCCAAGAATTCCAAGTCAAATATTGTCTGTGTAGAAATACAATATACTGTATGTAGGATTTTGTAAGTCGTACAGAGACAGTGCTATACTGTAGAGTACAATTAGGCTTCTGATTCACATACATTGTATGTACTAAAGAGTAACGTCATTCACATAGTATGTGTTAGTACTGTAGACAACCTGGATTACAGTAAATGTTTCTGAATGTACACTTACTTGCACATACTGAGCTCGCAGTTCTTTCACCCTTGGTGAGTTGCGCTCAAAAGGTACTCTGTATACTTGTTTCATTCGCATCCTGTTACGATGGAGGACACGGTCAATTGTGGAAATGCTCACACTGTCAATTCCCTGAAAGTGTGTGTTGTCTTGTATCACTTGTTCCTGGATTTCTCTGAGTCGTATTGCATTATCTTGAAGGACCATGCCAACTATGACGGCCTCTTGCTCCCGAGTGAATATAACTGTCCTTCCACCTGCATGTGGCAGCCTTGCAATTCTACAAAAAGTAGTTGTGCAGTTACAAAACATATTCATCCAGTGCAATACATACAGTGATTGACTTTACAAATGTCTATTGAAACAGCTGCATATAGTGTAGTATAGTACATTTGCAATTACAAAAATACAGTAGTATACTGTACCAGTTCTCTTCTCTGAATGTCCTTACTATGGTGGACACAGAAAATCGGCTCAAATTGGGTTGCACTCTCAGTCCTGCTTCCCTCATTGTCAGTCCATGAACAAGAACATGGTCAATAACTGTTGCTCGAATTTCATCAGATATTTCCACTCTTCGTCCTCCTCTTCCTCTTTCTTGCCCTCCTCCTACTCTTCCTCCTCCTCGTCGCCCACCTCGCATATGCACTCATCCTCGTCCTCTCACATTGTTTCTTCTATCCATTCTCAGACAGGAGGTGACTAATCCCAGTCCTCGCTGTGGATGACCACATCATCTATGTACGCCGCTGCATACTCTTGATGGGGCTGTAGAATGGCATCCATGAGGCGTTTGAAAGTTGCAGCGGCACCCTGCAGTCCGAAGGGCATCCTCACATACTGGAAAAGCCCCTCTGGGGTGGCGAAGGCAGTCTTTGGGCGATCCTCCGGAGCCACCAGCACTTGCCAATATCCCTTCATCAAATCCAGGGTGGTGATGAACTTGGCCTTTCCTAAGCGCTCCAAGAGTTCCTCCACGCGGGTCATGGGATACGCATCGAATGTAGAGATGGCGTTCACGCCCCTAAAGTCATTGCAGAGTCTCATACTACCATCAGATTTGGGGACCAGGACTATGGGGCTGGACCACTCACTTGTCGATGACTTGATCACGCCCATCCTCAACATCTCCCATAACTCTTTCTTAGCGATGACTTGGCGAGCCTCAGGAATCCTGTTAGGGCGGATATGCACCTTCTTGCCGGGTTAAGTGTGGATATGGTGGAACAGGACATCTGTTTGTCCTGGGAATGGAGAGAATATTCGACCGAAGTTCATAATCAGCTTGTCTAGCTGTCTTGACTGCTCCGGTAGGTGAGTTTGGCCACGGCGCACCTGTGGTAGAGCCTCCTCTTTTCCTTTGCCCTCCAGGGCCATCAAAGCCACCTCCTCCTCTCGTCCATGGTACGTCTTCAACAGGTTTATGTGATAGTTGGACCTTCTTCCTCCTGTCAGGTTGCTTGATGAGGTAATTGACCGGTGAGACCCTTTTCATTACCTCGTAGGGCCCCCTCCACTGCGCCAGCAAGCGATGTTCGGCCGCGGGCACGAGCACCATCACTTTCTCTCCCACGGTGAACTCACGGGGGGTCGCGGACTTATCATAGGCCCGGGCTTGGGTCCTTTGTGCCCTCATATGCTCCTTGACTATGGGCCACACTGCTGACAGGCGGTCTCTCATCAGGGTAACGTGTTCTATTGTGGATCGAAAGGGGCATGGTTGGGTCTCCCAGGTCTCCTTGGATCCCTCGACAGGGTCTGCCATAGAGCAATTCAAACGGAGAGAATCCAGTGGATGCCTGGGGTACTTCTCGCAGGGCAAACATTAAGTGTGGGAGAAGCATGTCCCAGATTTTGCCGTCTCGGGACACCACTCTTCTCAACATGCTTTTAATCGTTTTGTTCAACAACGACGAGACGGCCTACAGGGAGGAGGTGAGGGCCCTTGGAGTGTGGTGTCAGGAAAATAACCTCACACTCAACGTCAACAAAACTAAGGAGATGATTGTGGACTTCAGGAAACAGCAGAGGGAACACCCCCCTATCCACATCGATGGAACAGTAGTGGAGAGGGTAGCTAGTTTTAAGTTCCTCGGCATACACATCACAGACAAACTGAATTGGTCCACTCACACTGACAGCGTCGTGAAGAAGGCGCAGCAGCGCCTATTCAACCTCAGGAGGCTGAAAAAATTCGGCTTGTCACCAAAAGCACTCACAAACTTCTACAGATGCACAATCGAGAGCATCCTGGCGGGCTGTATCACCGCCTGGTACGGCAACTGCTCCGCCCTCAACCGTAAGGCACTCCAGAGGGTAGTGAGGACTGCACAACGCATCACCGGGGGCAAACTACCTGCCCTCCAGGACACCTACACCACCCGTTGTTACAGGAAGGCCATAAAGATCATCAAGGACATCAACCACCCGAACCACTGCCTGTTCACCCCGCTATCATCCAGAAGGCGAGGTCAGTACAGGTGCATCAAAGCTGGGACCGAGAGACTGAAAAACAGCTTCTATCTCAAGGCCATCAGACTGTTAAATAGCCACCACTAACATTGAGTGGCTGCTGCCAACACACTGTCATTGACACTGACCCAACTCCAGCCATTTTAATAATGGGAATTGATGGAAATGATGTAAATATATCACTAGCCACTTTAAACAATGCTACCTTATATAATGTTACTTACCCTACATTATTCATCTCATATGCATATGTATATACTGTACTCTACAACATCGACTGCATCCTTATGTAACACATGTATCACTAGCCACTTTAACTATGCCACTTTGTTTACTTTGTCTACACACTCATCTCATATGTATATACTGTACTCGATACCATCTACTGTATGCTGCTCTGTACCATCACTCATTCATATATCCTTATGTACATGTTCCTTATCCCCTTACACTGTGTATAAGACAGTAGTTTTTTTTGGAATTGTTAGTTAGATTACTTGTTGGTTATCACTGCATTGTCGGAACTAGAAGCACAAGCATTTCGCTACACTCGCATTAACATCTGCTAACCATGTGTATGTGACAAATAAAATTTGATTTGATTTGATTTGATTCAAGCGTTCACACAACCCGTCTGTTTGAGGGTGGAATATGCTTGTACGTATCTGTTGAACCTGATATAACCGACACAAGTCCTTCATCAACCGGGACATGAACGGGGTTCCCTGATCGGTTAAGATCGTCTTGGGGAGGCCCACACGAGACAACATTAGGAATAACTCCTTGGCAATTCCCTTTGACAACATGTTACGCAGGGGTATGGCCTCCGGGAACTTGGTAGCATAATCTATAACCACTAGGATGTACTCGTGTCCTCTGGCGGATTTTGGGAGGGGTCCTACGAGGTCCATAGCTATGCGTTCAAAGGGAGTCTCTATGATGGGGAGAGGAATCAAAGGGTTCCGTAGGTGTGGCCGTGGAGCTGTACGTTGACATTGATCACACGTCCTACAATACCTGGCCACATCCCGGGTGACCCGGGGCCAATAGAATCTCTGCATGATTCTGTCAATAGTCTTGTCTCGTGCCAGGTGTCCTCCTAGGACGTGGGAATGGGTTAACTGTATCCCTGTATGGTCTGGGCACCATTAGTAATTCCTGGTTTTCCCCCCTTCATCGTACGACCCAGTATAAGAGCCCGCCTGATTGCATAGTAAGGAAGAGGGGGCTCACCTGATCCGTCGACGTTCCTCACCATCTTCCTCATGTCCTCCCTTAGGTCTGGGTCTCTATGTGACTTTTCTACTTTTGGAGTGAGAATAGGCAGATTCACAGTGGGGTAATAGTGGGTGTCTCCATGGATACAGGATACGGCTACTTTGTCTGGTAGCAGTGTTGCGGAGGTCACCATCCGCTCCTCTACTAACGTAACCATACTTCCTGAATCGAGAATGGCTACCACATCTTGTCCTACGACTCGAACCGGAATCTCTGGGGCTGGGGCTATCTCTGCTAACCAACAGTGTTGATCCTTACCCCTCAAAACGGGATGTGTGGTGGTAGGCAGTGATGACTCCGTGAGCATGGGCTCATCCTTGCTAGGACATTGTGGGGCATAATGGTCGGAAAACTGACATTTATAACACCGACCATGCTGTGTGGTGTGTGACTTCTCCCACCTCCGGGGGGGGGGGCTTGGACGTAACGGTGGCAGACGCGCTGGGGTGAGTCGTGGTATGGCATTGGAAGACTCCTTCCGTTCCTCCTTGTCACTTTTTAACAACTCCCCTGTAGACCGGTTTGTTTCCGGTCTACAGGAATAAATGTCCGTTGGATTTTCATAGCCAAGCATTCAGAGGTAGAGACAGCATGAGATAGAGAGTAGAAAATAGCAGGTCTGGGTTTCATAGCCACAGGCAAAACAGCAAAAAAATGGGATCAACAGCATGACCAGGTGGACAGCCAGGAGTCGAGAGAGAGAGAGAGAGAGAGAGAGAGAGAGAGAGAGAGAGAGAGAGAGAGAGAGAGAGAGAGAGAGAGAGAGAGAGAGAGAGAGAGAGAGAGAGAGAGAGAAAGCGGAATTAAAGGGATCATACACGTAATACAGGAGAATTTCACCAGATAGGACAGACTGAACCTTGCCCCCCAGCACAGCACATTGACTATCGCAGCATAGATACTGGAGGCTGAGAGAGGGGGGACCAACCAGACAGGATATAACCCCACCCACTTTGCCAAAGCACAGCCCCCACACCACTTGAGGGATATTAACGGACCACCAAATTACTACTCTGAGACAAGGCTGAGTATAGCCCACAAAGATCTTCCTTATGTCTGAAACACTGACTTCCAGGGTTAGCAATTTTGGGGCTTCACCATGTTTCATTGAAATGTACAGCTGTGTGTCATCCGCAAAGCATTCCAAGTTGAAATTGTGTTTCTGAATGACATCAACAAGAAGTAGAATATATAGGGAAAACAATAGTGGTCCTAAAATGTAACTTTGAGGAACACCAAATCTTATAATTGATTTGTCTGAGGACAAACCATCCACAGAGATGAACTGATAAGAGCTAAACCAGGAAATAACTCTTCTGTGTAGACAAATTAAGGTTTCCAATCTCTCCAAAAGAATGTGGTGATCGATGGTGTCAAATACGAAACTAAGGTCTAGGAAATCGAGAACAGATGCAGAGCCTTGGTCTGATGCCATTAAAAGGTCATTTACCATCTTAACGAGTGCAGTCTCAGTACTTTGATGGGGTCTAAAACCAGACTGGAGCGTTTCGTATACATTATTTGTCTTCAAGAAGGCAGTGGGTTAAATCCTGTGTAACACTTAGTAAATACACTACCGGTCAAAAGTTTGTAAATACCTACTCATTCAAGGGTTTTTCATTATTTTTACAATTTAGTGAAGACATCAAAACTATGAAATTACACATGTGGAATCCCGTAGTAACCAAAAAAGTGTTAAACTAATCAAAATATATTTAATATTTGAGATTCTTCAAATAGCCACCCTTTGCTTTGATGACAGCTTTGAAGACTCTTGGCATTCTTTCAACAAGCTTACCCTGGATTGCTTTTCCAACAGTCTTGAAGGAGTTCCCACATATGCTGAGCACTTGTTGGCTGCTTTTCCTTCAATCTCTGGTTCGACTCATCCCAAACCATCTCAATTTGGTTGAGGTCAGGGGATTGTTGAGGCCAGGTCATCTGATGCAGCACTCCATCACCCTCCTTCTTGGTAAAATAACACAGCCTGGAGATGTGTTGGGTCATTGTCCTGTTGAAAAAAAATGATAGTCCCACTAAGCCCAAACCAGATGGGATGGTTAAGTGTGCCTTGAATTCTAAATAAATCAGATAGTGTCACCAGACAAGTACCCCCACACCATAACACCTCCTCCTCCATGCTTTACGGTGGGAAATACACATGCGGAGATCATCCGTTCACTCCCACTGCGTCTTACAAAGACACGGCGGTTGGAACCAAAAATCTCTAATTTGGACTCCAGACCAAAGGACACATTTCCACTGGACTATTGTCCATTGCTCGTGTTTCTTGGCCCAAGCAAGTTTTTTCTTCTTATTGCTGTCCTTTAGTAGTGGTTTCTTTGCAGCAATTCGACCATGAAGGACTGATTCACACAGTGTCTTCTGAACAGTTGATGTTGATGTGTCTGTTACTTGAACTCTGTGAAGCATTTATTTGGGCTGCAATATCTGAGGCTGGTAACTCTAATGAACTTATCTTCTGCAGCAGAGGTAACTCTGGGTCTTCCATTCCTGTGGCAGTCCTCATGAGAGCCAGTTTTATCATAGTGCTTGATAGTGTTTGCAACTGCACTTGAAGAAACTCAAAGTTTTTGACATTTTCCGTATTGACTGACCTTCATGTCTTAAAGTAATGATTATATTTGCTTAGTTGAGCTTTTTCTTGGACTTTTTCTTTTACCAAATAGGGCTACCTTCTGTATACCCCCCCCCCCCCACCTGAAATGCATTCCAGGTGACTACCTCATGAAGCTGGTTGAGAGAATGCCAAGAAATTGCAAAGCATCAAGAAAAAGGGTGGCTATTTGAAAACTTTTGGGGTTACTACATGATTCCATATGTGTTATTTCATAGTTTTGATGTCTTCATTTTTATTCTACAATGTAGTAAAAATAAAGAAAACCCGGTGGTGGAAATTCTAACCAAGTGAGAGAGACTATGTCATTTCTTCAAACAATCATCTTTATTTAATATCGATTTAATAAAACCAACACCTCTTTGGTCGCCTTTCCTTCCAGTTCTCTGCTGCCAATGAATGGAACGAATTGCAAGTTGTAGACTTATCTCCCTCTCTAACTTTAAGCATCAGCTGTCAGAGCAGGAATCATTGAAAAGTGAAAGACTAAAGTTACATACATGGGATGCTTTAGTGAATTTCAGAATGTCTGGAATAGAAAAGGCAGAAATAAAACAATTCAATAAACATTCGCAGCCAGTCATCCAAAACATAGCCCTATGCAGTCGTTAAATTCCTATACCTGTACACCGCCCATCTGTAAATAGCACACACCATCACGTTCTCCACGGTGTCTCCAGACTCTGTCACGTCTGTCACATGTGCTCAGTGTGAACCTGCTTTCATCTGTGAAGAGCACAGGGCGCCAGTGGCGAATTTGCCAATCTTGGTGTTCTCTGGCAAATGCCTAACATCCTGCACGGTGTTGGGCTGTAAGCACAACCCCCACCTTTGGACGTCGGGCCCGCATGGAGTCTGATTCTGACCGTTTGAGCAGACACATGTACATTTGTGGCCTGCTGGAGGTCATTTTACAGGGCTCTGGCAGTGCTCCTCCTTGCACAAAGGCGGAGGTAGCGGTCCTGCTGCTGGGTTGTTGCCCTCCTATGGCCTCCTCCACATCTCCTGATGTACTGGCCTGTCTCCTGGTAGTGCCTCCATGCTCTGGACACTACGCTGACAGACACAGAAAACCTTCTTGCCACAGCTCGCATTGATGTGTCATCCTGGATGAGCTGCACTACCTGAGTCACTTGTGTGGGTTGTAGACTCCGTCTCATGATACCACTAGAGTGAAAGCACCGCCAGCATTCAAAAATGACCAAAACATCAGCCAGGAAGCATAGGAACTGAGACGTGGTCTGTGGTTATCACCTGCAGAACCACTCCTTTATTGGGGGTGTCTTGCTAATTGCCTATAATTTCCACCTGTTGTCTATTCCATTTGCACAACAGCATATGACATTTATTGTCAATCAGTGTTGCTTCCTAAGTGGACAGTTTGATTTCACAGAAGTGTGATTGACTTGGAGTTACATTTTGTTGTTTAAGTGTTCCCTGAATTTTTTTTGAGCAGTGTATCTATATACACACAGTACTAGAATAATAGTGAAGATATCAAAACTATGAAATAACACATATGGAATCATGTAGTAACCAAAGAAATGCTAAACAAATCAAGATATATTTTAGTTTTTAGATTCTTCAAAGTACCCACACTTTGCTTTGGTGACAGATTTGCACACTCTTGGCATTCTCTCAACTAGCTTCAATAGGTAGTCACCTGGAATGCATTTCAATTAACTGGTGTGCCTTGTTAAAAGCATTGGTGTAAAGGACTTAAGTGAAAATACTTCAACCCTTTCACATGTACCATCACACGGGTGTGATCATTATACAGTGGTCCCTGAAGTATACGATCACACCCGTGTGATTAGAACACATATTTAGAACGGACAGTTTTTAATGACGCAACAATCAGCATTTGAGCTGCCCACACTTTTTTCAGAAACTATGTACACAAACACAGTCCTTACAAAGTTAAGTCCAGAATGTGAGCAGTTTATTTTTGCATGCAATGTTCAGATATTCACAGAAGTATCTATAGAATAACACAATCATCCAAACCGGACAAATGTAGGCTACATTTGACCTAGAGCTAACTGAGGAAATATTTTCTAACTCTCGGCTGACAGAAACTACAATATGAATTAGCTAATAGCAATTACTATTTATAATTATTCACATCACGGGTGAGCTCACCATTGATCGAAATAATTGAGTAAAACACTTTCTATAAATCAAAAGTAATCCGACAATGATTAGTTTATAGTATGCATGTTGAAGGGGTGTGTCATCTACCATTGTTCACATTCCACCATTCACTTCCTGAAGTCCTCAAAAAATGAGTGAACCCTTACTCACCTCATTTTGTTATAGCATCTTTGGTTCGACAGACATTGTATGTCAACAAACATGGCTCCACACAGCTGGAATTAGCTTAGCTCATCATAATCAGCACATCCTTCAAAAAAGTATTTTACACACATACTATGTGCCCTTTACAATCTATGCAAGAATCGGAATGCATGATTTATCACCAGTAATTCTGTGAATAAAACAGTAAATACAAAACATTTTCTTTATTTTTTATTGATACAAATGGCGCATGCAGGCAGTCAATCACGTAACCTCTCACTCCCACTCTGAGACATTCAGTGTTGTTGTTTATGTATGTAGCCAATGAGCTAAGCTGTAGCATTAGCAATGTCTTTCAAAAGGAGACAACTCACAAATGGGTCAATTCTGGAGAATTTAACAATTCTGACAATGGGTCTGAAAGTCAGGAATCAGATTGTGACAGTGAAAGTGAGGATCTGCCCCCCAGCCATTGAGAACCCTGAATCTGAGGACCCCTTTTGATGAGTCCCAGTCTTGAGTACAACACCCCTTTCCATTTCCATCTGAGGCAGAGTGCTTCAAATGGTTTCTGACAGAGGAGCTGGTGGGAGACATAGCAGAGACCAATCGCTATGCCTTGGAGCTACAGGAGAAGAGAGAGCCAGGAGTGGGGGGGACAACCACAATTAGTGAAATGTATACCTTCCTGGTGACAGTCCTTTTCATGGGGATAGTAAAGAAGAACTCACTAAGAGAATACTGGAGCACAGATCCTATGTTTGCAACTCCCTTCTTTGCCACCCTCTTTTCCCAACACTGCTTCCTAGTTCTGCTGCGATGACTTCATTTCATCAACAATGCTCCTGCCATCCTAAATGGCCCGTTATACAAAATTTGAAATGTCAACAGCTGGCAGTAAAGTGGCAGGACAAACAAGACATCCATGTCCTCTCCACTGTCCATACAGCAACCATGTCGGCCACAAGGAAGGTTGGACCCCCTGTTATGCAGGTGAATGAGGACCCAAAAGCGACTTGGCGAAAACAGAGTCTTTATTCCAGTAAAGGAAATAGGCAATACTCCTAGACAAATCGGAGCAGAAAACAAAACATAAAAAACTAATTCCACTCGTAGTGACGAGGACAGACTGGAGACTCGACCATAAACTGTAGGTTGCCTCGGGAAGGCACCGACCGTAGCAGACTCAGACACCCGCTCACACGCAGCATCTGAGGGAAACAAGACACGACAGGGCGAGACAAAGACACAGCACGGTGAACAATATACAAGGATCCGACGGGACAGAAACGGAAGACAAGGGGAGAAATAGGGACTCTAATCAGAGGGCAAGATACGGAACAGGTGTGAAAAGATTAGATGATTGATTAGGGGAATAGGAACAGCTGGGAGCAGGAACGGAACGATAGAGAGAGGAGAGAGAGGGAGGGAGAGAGAGAGGGATAGAAAAAGGGAACGAACCTAATAAGACCAGCAGGGGGAAACGAACAGAAGGGAAAGCAAAAATGACAACACAATATAAGACAAAACATGACACCCCCAGACTGGGAGAGAGAAAAATCTAACCAGACTGCGTGACTCAAACCAGACTCAAAATGGGGGCAGTGGATAAGGCAGACATGATAAACAGCTTTGTGGAATGCACTCAGAAAACAACCCAGTGGTATAAAAATATATGTTTAAATTTTTCCAGGGTAGCTTCAAAATACAACAAGCCAATACTTCTCTGACGCAATTAGCATTGTTTTCCAGAGCTAATAGAAGAATGTAGCTAGCTACCTCAGCATTGAGAATAACAACATAAAGGTTATGAAACGAGTAACGTTACCTCGCGTGTCCTCGATTATAAAGAATATACACAAAAATATTTTGCTACAGTAGAAAAGACATAACATGACATGCAGAAACTATTATAACGCACTTACTTTGATAGAAACACACACATTTCCAAAGTTATTATTGGTAACAAAAATATATCCCCTTTTTTTTCTGTCAAGTTTCCATCCAATACGTTGTGCATTTGATATACAAAATTGTGAAAGTGTTTTTGATAAGATATGAATGTGATTTTAGGAGTTATAACTTCCAATCATATCCTTTGCACGTTAAGTAGCCATGCCCCGAGGGAGGTCAGAAGAGCGTGTCAGCCTGATGGACCCATCCTTTTCGACCCGATTGCTTAAAAGGACTGGTTAAGAATTAATATTTTAGACCAGGAAAGATGGGGAGTCTAAAGTGGTTTAAATTCTGAATCTCAGAGACCAGGAAAGGTGAGGCGGTAGGTACATGTTTGAAATGGTTGGAACTTTGAACCCCAACACGAGGTGAATAAATAAACTCACCTTCCTTTAGACCAGAGAGATGGCGAGCTGCAGCTCATGTCCATCGTCGTCCGACTCCTGAATAATCTACACGAGGTGTAGGCGAGAAGTTAACCTCCCAGACAATCACTGAGACAGCTGAGGAAAGCAAATCTAAGAGCGACCATACTTGTCATGCAGGTGAAAGAGGACCCAAAAGCGACTTGGCGAAAACAGAGTCTTTAATCCAGTAAAGTAAATACAATCAAAAAAACACAACTTTCACTCGAAATGACGAGGACAAACTGGAGACTCGATCTTGAACAGCAGGTGAACAGCAGGTTGCCTCGGGAAGGCACCTGAACCAAACAGACTCAGACACCTGCTCACCACGCAGCATCTGAGGGAAACACGACACGACAGGGCGATACACAAACACAGCACGGTGAATTCTAGACAAGGAACCGACAGGGCAGAAACGGAAAACAAGAAGAGAAATAGGGACTCTAATCAGGGAAAAGGATCGGGAACAGGTGTGGGAAGACTAAATGATTGATTAGGGGAATAGGAACAGCTGGGAGCAGGAACGGAACGATAGAGAGAAGAGAGAGCGGGAGAGTGAGAGAGGGAGGGGGAGAGAGAGGGACAGAAAGAGGGAACGAACCCAACAAGACCAGCAGGGGAAACGAACAGAAGGGAAAGCACAAGGACAAGACAATATATGACAAAACATGACAGTACCCCCACTCACCGAGCGCCTCCTGGCGCACTCGAGGAGGAATCCTGGCGGCAACGGAGGAAATCATCAATGAGTGAACGGTCCAGCACGTCCCGAGACGGAACCCAACTCCTCTCCTCAGGACCGTAACCCTCCCAATCCACTAAGTATTGGTGACCCCGTCCCCGAAAACGCATGTCCATGATCTTATGTACCTTGTAAATAGGTGCGCTCTCGACAAGGACGGGAGGGGGGGAGGGAAGACGAACGGGGGTGCGAAGAAAGGGCTTGACACAGGAGACATGGAAGACAGGATGGACGCGACGAAGATGTCGCGGAAGAAGCAGTCGCACAGCGACAGGATTGACGACCTGGGAGACACGGAACGGACCAATGAACCGCGGAGTCAACTTACGAGAAGCTGTCGTAAGGGGAAGGTTGCAAGTGGAAAGCCACACTCTCTGGCCGCAACAATACCTTGGACTCTTAATCCTGCGTTTATTGGCGGCTCTCACAGTCTGTGCCCTGTAACGGCAAAGTGCAGACCTCACCCTCCTCCAGGTGCGCTCACAACGTTGGACAAACGCTTGAGCGGAGGGAACGCTGGACTCGGCAAGCTGGGATGAGAACAGAGGAGGCTGGTAACCCAGACTACTCTGAAACGGAGATAACCCGGTAGCAGACGAAGGAAGCGAATTGTGAGCGTATTCTGCCCAGGGGAGCTGTTCTGCCCAAGACGCAGGGTTTCTGAAAGAAAGGCTGCGTAGTATGCGACCAATCGTCTGATTGGCCCTCTCTGCTTGACCGTTAGACTGGGGATGAAACCCGGAAGAGAGACTGACGGACGCACCAATCAAACGACAGAACTCCCTCCAAAACTGTGACGTGAATTGCGGGCCTCTGTCTGAAACGGCGTCTAACGGGAGGCCATGAATTCTGAACACATTCTCGATAATGATTTGTGCCGTCTCCTTAGCGGAAGGAAGTTTAGCGAGGGGAATGAAATGTGCCGCCTTAGAGAACCTATCGACAACCGTAAGAATCACAGTCTTCCCCGCAGACAAAGGCAGACCGGTAATGAAGTCTAGGGCGATGTGAGACCATGGTCGAGAAGGAATGGGGAGCGGTCTGAGACGACCGGCAGGAGGAGAGTTACCCGACTTAGTCTGCGCGCAGTCCGAACAAGCCGCCACGAAACGGCGCGTGTCACGCTCCTGAGTCGGCCACCAAAAGCGCTGGCGAATAGACGCAAGAGTGCCTCGAACACCGGGATGACCAGCTAACTTGGCAGAGTGAGCCCACTGAAGAACAGCCAGACGAGTGGAAACAGGAACGAAAAGGAGGTTACTAGGACAAGCGCGCGGCGACGCAGTGTGCGTGAGTGCTTGCTTAACCTGTCTTTCAATTCCCCAGACTGTCAACCCGACAACACGCCCATAAGGAAGAATCCCCTCGGGATCAGTAGAAGCCACAGAAGAACTAAACAGACGGGATAAAGCATCAGGCTTGGTGTTCTTGCTACCCGGACGGTAAGAAATCACAAACTCGAAACGAGCGAAAAACAACGCCCAACGAGCTTGACGGGCATTAAGTCGTTTGGCAGAACGGATGTACTCAAGGTTCTTATGGTCTGTCCAAACGACAAAAGGAACGGTCGCCCCCTCCAACCACTGTCGCCATTCGCCTAGGGCTAAGCGGATGGCGAGCAGTTCACGGTTACCCACATCATAGTTGCGCTCAGATGGCGACAGGCGATGAGAAAAATAAGCGCAAGGATGAACCTTATCGTCAGACTGGAAGCGCTGGGATAGAATGGCTCCCACGCCTACCTCTGAAGCGTCAACCTCGACAATGAATTGTCTAGTGACGTCAGGAGTAACGAGGATAGGAGCGGACGTAAAACGTTCTTTTAGAAGATCAAAAGCTCCCTGGGCGGAACCGGACCACTTAAAACACGTCTTGACAGAAGTAAGAGCTGTGAGAGGGGCAGCAACTTGACCGAAATTACGAATGAAACGCCGATAGAAATTAGCAAAACCTAAAAAGCGCTGCAACTCGACACGTGACCTTGGAACGGGCCAATCACTGACAGCTTGGACCTTAGCGGAATCCATCTGAATGCCTTCAGCGGAAATAACGGAACCGAGAAAAGTAACGGAGGAGACATGAAAAGAGCACTTCTCAGCCTTTACGTAGAGACAATTCTCTAAAAGGCGCTGTAGAACACGTCGAACGTGCTGAACATGAATCTCGAGTGACAGTGAAAAAATCAGGATATCGTCAAGATAGACAAAAACAAAGATGTTCAGCATGTCTCTCAGAACATCATTAACTAATGCCTGAAAAACAGCTGGCGCATTGGCGAGACCAAACGGCAGAACCCGGTACTCAAAATGCCCTAACGGAGTGTTAAACGCCGTTTTCCACTCGTCCCCCTCTCTGATGCGCACGAGATGGTAAGCGTTACGAAGGTCCAACTTAGTAAAGCACCTGGCTCCCTGCAGAATCTCGAAGGCTGATGACATAAGGGGAAGCGGATAACGATTCTTAACCGTTATGTCATTCAGCCCTCGATAATCCACGCAGGGACGCAGAGTACCGTCCTTCTTCTTAACAAAAAGAACCCCGCCCCGGCCGGAGAGGAAGAAGGCACTATGGTACCGGCGTCAAGAGACACAGATAAATAATCCTCGAGAGCCTTACGTTCGGGAGCCGACAGAGAGTATAGTCTACCCCGAGGAGGAGTGGTCCCCGGAAGGAGATCAATACTACAATCATACGACCGGTGAGGAGGAAGGGAGTTGGCTCGGGACCGACTGAAGACCGTGCGCAGATCATGATATTCCTCCGGCACTCCTGTCAAATCGCCAGGTTCCTCCTGAGAAGTGGGGACAGAAGAAATGGGAGGGATGGCAGACATTAAGCACTTCACATGACAAGATACGTTCCAGGATAGGATAGAATTACAAGACCAATTAATAGAAGGATTATGACATACTAGCCAGGGATGACCCAAAACAACAGGTGTGAAAGGTGAACGAAAAATCAAAAAAGAAATAGTCTCACTGTGGTTACCAGATACTGTGAGAGTTAAAGGTAGTGTCTCAAATCTGATACTGGGAAGATGACTACCATCTAAGGCAAACATGGGCGTAGGCTTGTCTAACTGTCTGAAAGGAATGTTATGTTTCCGAACCCATGCTTCGTCCATGAAACAACCCTCAGCCCCAGAGTCAATCAAGGCACTGCATGTAGCACCCGAACCGGTCCAGCGTAGATGGACCGACATAGTAGTACAAGATCTAGATGAAGAGACCTGAGTAGTAGCGCTCACCAGTAGCCCTCCGCTTACTGATGGGCTCTGGCCTCTTACTGGACATGAATTAACAAAATGTCCATCAAATCCGCAATAGAGGCACAGGCGGTTGGTGATCCGCCGTTCCCTCTCCTTAGTCGAGATGCGAATCCCTCCCAGCTGCATGGGCTCAGTCTCAGAGCCAGAGGAGGGAGATGGTTGCGATGCGGAGCAGGGAAACACCGTTGATGCGAGCTCTCTTCCACGAGCCCGGTGACGAAGATCTACCCGTCGTTCTATGCGGATGGCGAGAGCAATCAAAGAGTCCACATCTGAAGGAACCTCCCGGGAGAGAATCTCATCCTTAACCACTGCGTGGAGTCCCTCCAGAAAACGAGCGAGCAGCGCCGGCTCGTTCCACTCACTAGAGGCAGCAAGAGTGCGAAACTCAATAGAATAATCCGTTATGGACCGTTCACCTTGGCATAGGGAAGCCAGGGCCCTAGAAGCCTCCCTACCAAAAACTGAACGGTCAAAAACCCGAATCATCTCCTCTTTAAAGTTCTGGTACTTGTTAGAGCAATCAGCCCTTGCCTCCCAGATAGCTGTGCCCCATTCTCGAGCCCGGCCAGTAAGGAGTGAAATGACGTAAGCAACCCGAGCTCTCTCTCTAGAGTATGTGTTGGGTTGGAGAGAGAACACAATCTCACACTGCGTGAGAAAGGAGCGGCACTCAGTGGGCTGCCCGGAGTAGCAAGGTGGGTTATTAACCCTAGGTTCTGGAGGCTCGGCAGGCCAGGAAGTAACAGGTGGCACGAGACGAAGACTCTGGAACTGTCCAGAGAGGTCGGAAACCCGAGCGGCCAGGTTCTCCACGGCATGGCGAGCAGCAGACAATTCCTGCTCGTGTCTGCCGAGCATGGCTCCTTGGATCTCGACGGCAGTGTTACGAGCGTCTGAAGTCGCTGGGTCCATTCCTTGGTCGGTTCCTTCTGTCATGCAGGTGAAAGAGGACCCAAAAGCGACTTGGCGAAAACAGAGTCTTTAATCCAGTAAAGTAAATACAATCAAAAAAACACAACTTTCACTCGAAATGACGAGGACAAACTGGAGACTCGATCTTGAACAGCAGGTGAACAGCAGGTTGCCTCGGGAAGGCACCTGAACCAAACAGACTCAGACACCTGCTCACCACGCAGCATCTGAGGGAAACACGACACGACAGGGCGATACACAAACACAGCACGGTGAATTCTAGACAAGGAACCGACAGGGCAGAAACGGAAAACAAGAAGAGAAATAGGGACTCTAATCAGGGAAAAGGATCGGGAACAGGTGTGGGAAGACTAAATGATTGATTAGGGGAATAGGAACAGCTGGGAGCAGGAACGGAACGATAGAGAGAAGAGAGAGCGGGAGAGTGAGAGAGGGAGGGGGAGAGAGAGGGACAGAAAGAGGGAACGAACCCAACAAGACCAGCAGGGGGAAACGAACAGAAGGGAAAGCACAAGGACAAGACAATATATGACAAAACATGACAATACTACTATGCTTCAAACCATCCCATCCTACTACGAGTCAAATAACACCATATTCTCTGACTATCATCACCAATGTGAACTGTCGACATGGCTGGCTAGCTTTCTTCCAGAGTGACCAACAGCAGAAGATGGGAAATGGGAGAACCCTTTCGAGCAATCAGAGCCATACAGCTTGCTGCTGAAAGGCCAACAACCTTCCTAAAGAGGGCTGGTTCCGTCCAAACAAAGGCACTCACACGTAAATACATTCATGATTACTTATTCCAAAAGGACGGCGGGGTCGTGTGCAAACTACAAGATTCATGTGAGAATAGTTCTGAAATGTATCGACAATGTGGGACAATGTCGTTGTGTAAAAAGTCACCATATTGTAAAAGTCCACTAGGGTCCTTTGTCTCATGTATTAAGTGTGTATGTTATCCTTCTATTATTTAGTTAGCTAGAAAATAAATAATTAAGCATTTTTGTAGTACTGAATCATGACTACGGCTGTTTTTTTGCAGATGGATGAGGTTATGACTGTTCAGTCATCAGATTAATGAAAGTAAAGTCACAACATTAGTATTTCAATAAAATATTTATGCATGCAAGGGTGAATGGCCGGTCTCATTAGCAACAGTCATCGAAATTGTTAAAATTCCAATAAATCCAACAGTTGAACAATGGATGAAGACACTCCAAAGGTTTAGAAGTTTTATAATCCATCAGATATTGAATTAATTACAGCACATAAAACATTTTACTGGCACAAATAATGAAGGTTCAGGGATTTTCAAAGTATGTGGCATCAGTTTCACAACGGAGCCTTCAACCGCAAGGGGTGCACTCCGAAACCACTCCGTTGTGGACGGTCCCCATTGAAATGAATGACATCCGGGGCAACAGAATGTTCAGATGTAATGTGAATGTGACATCAGGGTTCTTATTGATTCAACGGAACGACAATATATTCCATTGAGCCCATTTCAGTCATTACCGGGGCGTGTTTGACAAGTCATTACAAACATTTCCCGTGGTCGTAATGTTAACGGAAAAAACAGCAGGCACGCAAGAGTATGAAATTTGCAGGATTAAAATGAAAGCAAACAATCCTGCGAGACTCAAGTGACAAGTGGATTTTGCACCCTTTGGGTGGGCAGGGCATGCACGTTGCTAATCTAATAGATATTCAGTGAGAAATAGACAGATGCCAATTTGAATGTTATGCTCTTACAGTGGATATTTATTTTATTTTACCTTTAACTAGGCAAGTCAGTTAAGAACAAATTCTTATTTTCAATGACGGCCTAGGAACAGTGGGTTAACTGCCTGTTCAGGGGCAGAACGAGAGATCTGTAACCTTCCGGTTACTAGTTCAACGCTCTAACCACAAGGCTACCCTGCCACCCCTGCTTATACTAGCCTATTTGTGGTCTAAGAATATACTAAGTGTCATGTTTTGTCTTATATTGTCTTGTCATTATGCTTTCCCTTCTGTTCGTTTCCCCCTGCTGGTCTTATTAGGTTCGTTCCCTTTTTCTATCCCTCTCTCTCCCCCTCCCTCTCTCTCCTCTCTCTATCGTTCCGTTCCTGCTCCCAGCTGTTCCTATTCCCCTAATCAATCATCTAATCTTTCCACACCTGTTCCCTATCTTGTCCTCTGATTAGAGTCCCTATTTCTTCCCTTGTTTTCCGTTTCTGTCCTGTCGGATCCTTGTATATTGTTCACCGTGCTGTGTCTTTGTCTCGCCCTGTCGTGTCGTGTTTCCCTCAGATGCTGCGTGGTGAGCAGGTGTCTGAGTCTGCTACGGTCTGTGCCTTCCCGAGGCAACCTACAGTTTATGGTCGAGTCTCCAGTCTGACCTCGTCATTACGAGTGGAATTGTTTTTTATGCTTTGTTTACCGCTCCGATTTGTCTAGGAGTATTGCATATTTCCTTTACTGGAATAAAGACTCTGTTTTCGCCAAGTCGCTTTTGGGTCCTCATTCACCTGCATAACAGAAGGATTCGACCAAAGAATGGACCCAGCGACTACAGACGCTCGTAACACTGCCGTCGAGATCCAAGGAGCCATGCTCGGCAGACACGAGCAGGAATTGTCTGCTGCTCGTCATGCCGTGGAGAACCTGGCCGCTCAGGTTTCCGACCTCTCTGGACAGTTCCAGACTCTTCGTCTCGTGCCACCTGTTACTTCCTGGTCTGCCGAGCCTCCGGAACCTAGGGTTAATAACCCACCTTGTTACTCCGGGCAGCCCACGGAGTGCCGCTCCTTTCTCACCCAGTGTGATATTGTGTTCTCTCTCCAACCCAACACATACTCTAGAGAGAGAGCTCGGGTTGCTTACGTCATATCACTCCTTACTGGCCGGGCTCGAGAGTGGGGCACAGCTATCTGGGAGGCAAGGGCTGATTGTTCTAACAATTACCAGAACTTTAAAGAGGAGATGATTCGGGTTTTTGACCGTTCAGTTTTTGGTAGGGAGGCTTCTAGGGCCCTGGCTTCCCTATGCCAAGGTGATCGATCCATAACGGATTACTCTATAGAGTTTCGCACTCTTGCTGCCTCTAGTGACTGGAACGAGCCGGCGCTGCTCGCTCGTTTTCTGGAGGGACTCCACGCAGTGGTTAAAGATGAGATTCTCTCCCGGGAGGTTCCTTCCAGTGTGGACTCTTTGATTGCTCTCGCCATCCGCATAGAACGACGGGTAGATCTTCGTCACCAAGCTCGTGGAAGAGAGCTCGCGTTAACGGTGTTTCCCTGCTCCGCATCGCAACCATCTCCCTCCTCTGGCTCAGAGACTGAGCCCATGCAGCTGGGAGGTATTCGCATCTCGACTAAGGAGAGGGAACGGAGGATCACCAACCGCCTGTGCCTCTATTGCGGACTTGCTGGACATTTTGTCAATTCATGTCCAGTAAAAGCCAGAGCTCATCAGTAAGCGGAGGGCTACTGGTGAGCGCTACTACTCAGGTCTCTCCATCTAGATCCTGTACTACTATGTCGGTCCATCTACGCTGGACCGGTTCGGGTGCTACATGCAGTGCCTTGATAGACTCTGGGGCTGAGGGTTGTTTTATGGACGAAGCATGGGCTCGGAAACATGACATTCCTTTCAGACAGTTAGACAAGCCTACGCCCATGTTCGCCTTAGATGGTAGTCATCTCCCCAGTATCAGATATGAGACACTACCTTTAACCCTCACAGTATCTGGTAACCACAGTGAGACTATTTCTTTTTTGATTTTTCGTTCACCTTTTACACCTGTTGTTTTGGGTCATCCCTGGCTAGTATGTCATAATCCTTCTATTAATTGGTCTAGTAATTCTATCCTATCCTGGAACGTTTCTTGTCATGTGAAGTGTTTAATGTCTGCTATCCCTCCCGTTTCTTCTGTCCCCACTTCTCAGGAGGAACCTGGCGATTTGACAGGAGTGCCGGAGGAATATCATGATCTGCGCACGGTCTTCAGTCGGTCCCGAGCCAACTCCCTTCCTCCTCACCGGTCGTATGATTGTAGTATTGATCTCCTTCCGGGGACCACTCCTCCTCGGGGTAGACTATACTCTCTGTCGGCTCCCGAACGTAAGGCTCTCGAGGATTATTTGTCTGTGTCTCTTGACGCCGGTACCGTAGTGCCTTCTTCCTCTCCGGCCGGGGCGGGGGTTTTTTTTGTTAAGAAGAAGGACGGTACTCTGCGCCCCTGCGTGGATTATCGAGGGCTGAATGACATAACGGTTAAGAATCGTTATCCGCTTCCCCTTATGTCATCAGCCTTCGAGATTCTGCAGGGAGCCAGGTGCTTTACTAAGTTGGACCTTCGTAACGCTTACCATCTCGTGCGCATCAGAGAGGGGGACGAGTGGAAAACGGCGTTTAACACTCCGTTAGGGCATTTTGAGTACCGGGTTCTGCCGTTTGGTCTCGCCAATGCGCCAGCTGTTTTTCAGGCATTAGTTAATGATGTTCTGAGAGACATGCTGAACATCTTTGTTTTTGTCTACCTTGACGATATCCTGATTTTTTCACCGTCACTCGAGATTCATGTTCAGCACGTTCGACGTGTACTCCAGCGCCTTTTAGAGAATTGTCTCTACGTGAAGGCTGAGAAGTGCTCTTTTCATGTCTCCTCCGTTACTTTTCTCGGTTCTGTTATTTCCGCTGAAGGCATTCAGATGGATTCCGCAAAGGTCCAAGCTGTCAGTGAGTGGCCCGTTCCAAGGTCACGTGTCGAGTTGCAGCGCTTTCTAGGTTTCGCTAATTTCTATCGGCGTTTCATTCGTAATTTCGGTCAAGTTGCTGCCCCTCTCACAGCTCTTACTTCTGTCAAGACGTGTTTTAAGTGGTCCGGTTCCGCCCAGGGAGCTTTTGATCTTCTAAAAGAACGTTTTACGTCCGCTCCTATCCTCGTTACTCCTGACGTCACTAGACAATTCATTGTCGAGGTTGACGCTTCAGAGGTAGGCGTGGGAGCCATTCTATCCCAGCGCTTCCAGTCTGATGATAAGGTTCATCCTTGCGCTTATTTTTCTCATCGCCTGTCGCCATCTGAACGCAACTATGATGTGGGTAACCGCGAACTGCTCGCCATCCGCTTAGCCCTAGGCGAATGGCGACAGTGGTTGGAGGGCGACCGTTCCTTTTGTCGTTTGGACAGACCATAAGAACCTTGAGTACATCCGTTCTGCCAAACGACTTAATGCTCGTCAAGCTCGTTGGGCGTTGTTTTTCGCTCGTTTCGAGTTTGTGATTTCTTACCGTCCGGGTAGTAAGAACACCAAGCCTGATGCCTTATCCCGTCTTTTTAGTTCTTCTGTGGCTTCTACTGATCCCGAGGGGATTCTTCCTTATGGGCGTGTTGTCGGGTTGACAGTCTGGGGAATTGAAAGACAGGTTAAGCAAGCACTCACGCACACTGCGTCGCCGCGCGCTTGTCCTAGTAACCTTCTTTTCGTTCCTGTTTCTACTCGTCTGGCTGTTCTTCAGTGGGCTCACTCTGCCAAGTTAGCTGGTCATCCTGGCGTTCAAGGTACTCTTGCTTCTATTCGCCAGCGCTTCTGGTGGCCTACTCAGGAGCGTGACACGCGCCGTTTCGTGGCTGCTTGTTCGGACTGCGCGCAGACTAAGTCAGGTAACTCTCCTCCTGCCGGTCGTCTCAGACCGCTTCCCATTCCTTCTCGACCATGGTCTCACATCGCCCTAGACTTCATTACCGGTCTGCCTTTGTCTGCGGGGAAGACTGTGATTCTTACGGTTGTCGATAGGTTCTCTAAGGCGGCACATTTCATTCCCCTCGCTAAACTTCCTTCCGCTAAGGAGACGGCACAAATCATCATCGAGAATGTGTTCAGAATTCATGGCCTCCCGTTAGACGCCGTTTCAGACAGAGGCCCGCAATTCACGTCACAGTTTTGGAGGGAGTTCTGTCGTTTGATTGGTGCGTCCGTCAGTCTCTCTTCCGGGTTTCATCCCCAGTCTAACGGTCAAGCAGAGAGGGCCAATCAGACGATTGGTCGCATACTACGCAGCCTTTCTTTTAGAAACCCTGCGTCTTGGGCAGAACAGCTCCCCTGGGCAGAATACGCTCACAACTCGCTTCCTTCGTCTGCTACCGGGTTATCTCCGTTTCAGAGTAGTCTGGGTTACCAGCCTCCTCTGTTCTCATCCCAGCTTGCCGAGTCCAGCGTTCCCTCCGCTCAAGCGTTTGTCCAACGTTGTGAGCGCACCTGGAGAAGGGTGAGGTCTGCACTTTGCCGTTACAGGGCACAGACTGTGAGAGCCGCCAATAAACGTAGGATTAAGAGTCCTAGGTATTGTTGCGGCCAGAGAGTGTGGCTTTCCACTCGCAACCTTCCTCTTACGACAGCTTCTCGTAAGTTGACTCCACGGTTCATTGGTCCGTTCCGTGTCTCCCAGGTCGTCAATCCTGTCGCTGTGCGACTGCTTCTTCCGCGACATCTTCGTCGCGTCCATCCTGTCTTCCATGTCTCCTGTGTCAAGCCCTTTCTTCGCACCCCCGTTCGTCTTCCCTCCCCCCCTCCCGTCCTTGTCGAGAGCGCACCTATTTACAAGGTATGTAAGATCATGGACATGCGTTCTCGGGGACGGGGTCACCAATACTTAGTGGATTGGGAGGGTTACGGTCCTGAGGAGAGGAGTTGGGTTCCGTCTCGGGACGTGCTGGACCGTTCGCTGATTGATGATTTCCTCCGTTGCCGCCAGGATTCCTCCTCGAGTGCGCCAGGAGGCGCTCGGTGAGTGGGGGGGGTACTGTCATGTTTTGTCTTATATTGTCTTGTCATTATGCTTTCCCTTCTGTTCGTTTCCCCCTGCTGGTCTTATTAGGTTCGTTCCCTTTTTCTATCCCTCTCTCTCCCCCTCCCTCTCTCTCCTCTCTCTATCGTTCCGTTCCTGCTCCCAGCTGTTCCTATTCCCCTAATCAATCATCTAATCTTTCCACACCTGTTCCCTATCTTGTCCTCTGATTAGAGTCCCTATTTCTTCCCTTGTTTTCCGTTTCTGTCCTGTCGGATCCTTGTATATTGTTCACCGTGCTGTGTCTTTGTCTCGCCCTGTCGTGTCGTGTTTCCCTCAGATGCTGCGTGGTGAGCAGGTGTCTGAGTCTGCTACGGTCTGTGCCTTCCCGAGGCAACCTACAGTTTATGGTCGAGTCTCCAGTCTGTCCTCGTCATTACGAGTGGAATTGTTTTTTATGCTTTGTTTACCGCTCCGATTTGTCTAGGAGTATTGCATATTTCCTTTACTGGAATAAAGACTCTGTTTTCGCCATGTCGCTTTTGGGTCCTCATTCACCTGCATAACACTAAGCATGTAATACTTTTATGTTTCAGCATTTACTCCAATTCCTCTCCCCATAATGTCTATCTACACTGTGTAAGTACAACAATATTTTATTTAGTTGGGTTGTCAAGACAATATTGTTGAATTCAATGTTTCCTATTGTCTCTTTTATATTCATAATGGAATTTTCAGCAACTTTTCCATGAGAGTGCATTGGGCGATCATTACTTTTAAGGTAGCAAAGCCTGATAGGAATAACAGACACTCCAGTTTAGACAGTGATGTCACCTGCCAGCAGGGGTGCTTTGGCTACTGTATGGAGAAATAAATTTCATGACACGTGGCAGCCCACATACATTATATCTTACTGCTCGTGTGTGAGTCTGTGTGCTTGGCCTGTGTGTGTGTGTATGTGTGTGTGTGTGTGTGTGCGCGTGCGTGCGTGTAGCCATGTACATATTGAGCAGTGTAAGACCAATGTTAAGTCAGTGAGACATGAAAGGATTCTATATTATGCTCATACTAGATAAGAATTGATCCTTCACAGGATTCAACATGTTGTTACGGATGAAGGCTGAGGCTGGGGTCTCATACATGATAAATGAGGTGCAGTGGTAAAAAAAGAGGGACTTTACGAGAGTGCTAAAAGGTATAGGGCAGCTCATATAAAAGCTTAGGGGAAGATTAAACATGGCTGTATACTCGACTTTATGACAGTTCTTACCCTACAACAAGCATGGCAAATTATAGTATCTCATTTGTGAGCATCTACATTGGACATATTCATAAATAAGTGAATAGTTCGTGATTCCGGGATATCTACAGACTATAACCTAGAGCAGAGGAGGCTGGTGGGAGGGTCTATAGGAGGATGGGCTCATTGTAATAGGTGGAATGGAATAGTACCAAACACATCAAGAACTTGGAATCAACATGTTTTACTCCCTTCCATTGATTGTGTTCCAGCCATTACAATGAGCCTGTCCTCCCATAACTCCTTCCACCAGCCCCCTCTGGTCTATAGTGTATTATACTATAGTCTAGAATCTCCATGACAACTGCTTTGTAAATCATGTTCATGGGCTACTATCTGCCCAATATTATAATAATAATAATAATAATAATAATGCATTATATAGCACTTCTCAAGGACCCAAAGTTGCTTTACAAAAACAATAATAAATAATAAAATAAATGTATATATAAATAAAAACAAAATAAAATAATAAAAACAATGTATATACTTATATAAGCACTGATATGCTTAGAAAATAATATAGTTTTACGCCACCAAGGTGTATGATCCCATCTTTTGGCTGCAGATAAAAGTATTATTAATATTGCTAAGCAAAGTAAGAACTACTTTTTGATTGTGGACGTACTATGCTTTTTTTTATTGTCACAGCCCTAAGTGTTAGGGCTTTGACAATACCACTGTGGTAATATTTTTTCCATGGCAAAATCGAAAACACAAAGCAGACCGAACTCTTTGGTCCTTCAAATAACAGCTGTATGTAATATATTGTGTGCTATAGCTTGGGGGGAAAAAATGTGTGACTGGATGTCATGTTTGTCATTTATTATCATGTCTTGTCCCTGTGCTCCCCATGCTATTCGTTTCCCTCTGCTGGTCTTATTTGGTTCTTTCCCTCCTCCTATCCCTCTCTCTCCCCCTCCCTCTCTCACTCTCTCGCTCTCTCTTCTCTCTATCGTTCCGTTCCTGCTCCCAGCTGTTCCTATTCCCCTAATCATCATTTAGTCTTCCCACACCTGTTCCCGATCCTTTCCCCTGATTAGAGTCCCTATTTATTCCTTTGTGATCCGTTCCTGTCCCGTCGGTTCCTTGTTTTGTATTCACCATGCTGTGATTGTGTTTCGCCCTGTCCTGTCGTGTTTTTTTGCCTTCATCAGATGCTGCGTGTGAGCAGGTGGCTCTATCAACTACGGCCTGCGCCTACCCGAAGCGACCTGCAGTCTGTGGCCGCTTCTCTAGTTATTCCCCTCTACAGACTAGAGGATTTTTGTTATTCCCTGTTTGGATTTAAATAAACTCTGTTTCTGTTAAGTCGCTTTTGGGTCCTCTTTCACCTGCATGACAGAAGGAACCGACCAAGGAATGGACCCAGCGACTTCAGACGCTCGTTACACTGCCGTCGAGATCCAAGGAGCCATGCTCGGCAGACACGAGCAGGAATTGTCTGCTGCTCGCCATGCCGTGGAGAACCTGGCCGCTCAGGTTTCCGACCTCTCTGGACAGTTCCAGAGTCTACGTCTCGTGCCACCTGTTACTTCCTGGCCTGCCGAGCCTCCAGAACCTAGGGTTAATAACCCACCTTGCTACTCCGGGCAGCCCACTGAGTGCCGCTCCTTTCTCACGCAGTGTGAGATTGTGTTCTCTCTCCAACCCAACACATACTCTAGAGAGAGAGCTCGGGTTGCTTACGTCATTTCACTCCTTACTGGCCGGGCTCGAGAATGGGGCACAGCTATCTGGGAGGCAAGGGCTGATTGCTCTAACAAATTCCAGAACTTTAAAGAGGAGATGATTCGGGTTTTTGACCGTTCAGTTTTTGGTGGGGAGGCTTCTAGGGCCCTGGCTTCCTTATGCCAAGGTGAACGGTCCATAACGGATTATTCCATTGAGTTTCGCACTCTTGCTGCCTCTAGTGAGTGGAACGAGCCGGCGCTGCTCGCTCGTTTTCTGGAGGGACTCCACGCAGTGGTTAAGGATGAGATTCTCTCCCGGGAGGTTCCTTCAGATGTGGACTCTTTGATTGCTCTCGCCATCCGCATAGAACGACGGGTAGATCTTCGTCACCGGGCTCGTGGAAGAGAGCTCGCATCAACGGTGTTTCCCTGCTCCGCATCGCAACCATCTCCCTCCTCTGGCTTTGAGACTGAGCCCATGCAGCTGGGAGGGATTCGCATCTCGAATAAGGAGAGGGAACGGAGGATCACCAACCGCCTGTGCCTCTATTGCGGAGTTGCTGGACATTTTGTTAATTCATGTCCAGTAAAAGCCAGAGCTCATCTGTAAGCGGAGGGCTACAGGTGAGCGCAACTACTCAAGTCTCTCCATCAAGGTCCTGTACTACTTTGTCGGTCCACCTACGCTGGACCGGTTCGGGTGCTACATGTAGTGCCTTGATAGACTCTGGGGCTGAGGGTTGTTTCATGGCCGAAGCATGGGTTCGGAAACATGACATTCCTTTCAGAGAGTTAGATAAGCCTACGCCCATGTTCGCCTTAGATGGTAGTCATCTTCCCAGTATCAGATTTGAGACACTACCTTTAACCCTCACAGTATCTGGTAACCACAGTGAGACTATTTCTTTTTTGATTTTCCGTTCACCGTTTACACCTGTTGTTTTGGGTCATCCCTGGCTAGTATGTCATAATCCTTCTATTAATTGGTCTAGTAATTCTATCCTATCCTGGAACGTTTCTTGTCATGTGAAGTGTTTAATGTCTGCCATCCCTCCCGTTTCTTCTGTCCCTACTTCTCAGGAGGAACCTGGCGATTTGACAGGAGTGCCGGAGGAATATCATGATCTGCGCACGGTCTTCAGTCGGTCCCGAGCCAACTCCCTTCCTCCTCACCGGTCGTATGATTGTAGTATTGATCTCCTTCCGGGGACCACTCCTCCTCGAGGTAGACTATACTCTCTGTCGGCTCCCGAACGTAAGGCTCTCGAGGATTATTTGTCTGTGTCTCTTGACGCCGGTACCATAGTGCCTTCTTCTTCTCCGGCCGGGGCGGGGTTCTTTTTGTTAAGAAGAAGGACGGTACTCTGCGCCCTGCGTGGATTATCGAGGGCTGAATGACATAACGGTTAAGAATCGTTATCCGCTTCCCCTTATGTCATCAGCCTTCGAGATTCTGCAGGGAGCCAGGTGCTTTACTAAGTTGGACCTTCGTAACGCTTACCATCTCGTGCGCATCAGAGAGGGGGACGAGTGGAAAACGGTGTTTAACACTCCGTTAGGGCATTTTGAGTACCGGGTTCTGCCGTTCGGTCTCGCCAATGCGCCAGCTGTTTTTCAGGCATTAGTTAATGATGTTCTGAGAGACATGCTGAACATTTTTGTTTTTGTCTATCTTGACGATATCCTGATTTTTTCTCCGTCACTCGAGATTCATGTTCAGCACGTTCGACGTGTTCTACAGCGCCTTTTAGAGAATTGTCTCTACGTAAAGGCTGAGAAGTGCTCTTTTCATGTCTCCTCCGTTACTTTTCTCGGTTCCGTTATTTCCGCTGAAGGCATTCAGATGGATTCCGCTAAGGTCCAAGCTGTCAGTGATTGGCCCGTTCCAAGGTCACGTGTCGAGTTGCAGCGCTTTTTAGGTTTCGCTAATTTCTATCGGCGTTTCATTCGTAATTTCGGTCAAGTTGCTGCCCCTCTCACAGCTCTTACTTCTGTCAAGACGTGTTTTAAGTGGTCCGGTTCCGCCCAGGGAGCTTTTGATCTTCTAAAAGAACGTTTTACGTCCGCTCCTATCCTCGTTACTCCTGACGTCACTAGACAATTCATTGTCGAGGTTGACGCTTCAGAGGTAGGCGTGGGAGCCATTCTATCCCAGCGCTTCCAGTCTGACGATAAGGTTCATCCTTGCGCTTATTTTTCTCATCGCCTGTCGCCATCTGAGCGCAACTATGATGTGGGTAACCGTGAACTGCTCGCCATCCGCTTAGCCCTAGGCGAATGGCGACAGTGGTTGGAGGGGCGACCGTTCCTTTTGTCGTTTGGACAGACCATAAGAACCTTGAGTACATCCGTTCTGCCAAACGACTTAATGCCCGTCAAGCTCGTTGGGCGTTGTTTTTCGCTCGTTTCGAGTTTGTGATTTCTTACCGTCCGGGTAGCAAGAACACCAAGCCTGATGCCTTATCCCGTCTGTTTAGTTCTTCTGTGGCTTCTACTGATCCCGAGGGGATTCTTCCTTATGGGCGTGTTGTCGGGTTAACAGTCTGGGGAATTGAAAGACAGGTTAAGCAAGCACTCACGCACACTGCGTCGCCGCGTGCTTGTCCTAGTAACCTCCTTTTCGTTCCTGTTTCCACTCGTCTGGCTGTTCTTCAGTGGGCTCACTCTGCCAAGTTAGCTGGTCATCCCGGTGTTCGAGGCACTCTTGCGTCTATTCGCCAGCGCTTTTGGTGGCCGACTCAGGAGCGTGACACGCGCCGTTTCGTGGCTGCTTGTTCGGACTGCGCGCAGACTAAGTCGGGTAACTCTCCTCCTGCCGGTCGTCTCAGACCGCTCCCCATTCCTTCTCGACCATGGTCTCACATTGCCTTAGACTTCATTACCGGTCTGCCTTTGTCTGCGGGGAAGACTGTGATTCTGACGGTTGTCGATAGGTTCTCTAAGGCGGCACATTTCATTCCCCTCGCTAAACTTCCTTCCGCTAAGGAGACGGCACAAATCATTATTGAGAATGTATTCAGAATTCATGGCCTCCCGTTAGACGCCGTTTCAGACAGAGGCCCGCAATTCACGTCACAGTTTTGGAGGGAGTTCTGTCGTTTGATTGGTGCGTCCGTCAGTCTCTCTTCCGGGTTTCATCCCCAGTCTAACGGTCAAGCAGAGAGGGCCAATCAGACGATTGGTCGCATACTACGCAGCCTTTCTTTCAGAAACCCTGCGTCTTGGGCAGAACAGCTCCCTGGGCAGAATACGCTCACAATTCGCTTCCTTCGTCTGCTACCGGGTTATCTCCGTTTCAGAGTAGTCTGGGTTACCAGCCTCCTCTGTTCTCATCCCAGCTTGCCGAGTCCAGCGTTCCCTCCGCTCAAGCGTTTGTCCAACGTTGTGAGCGCACCTGGAGGAGGGTGAGGTCTGCACTTTGCCGTTACAGGGCACAGACGGTGAGAGCCGCCAATAAACGCAGGATTAAGAGTCCAAGGTATTGTTGCGGCCAGAGAGTGTGGCTTTCCACTCGCAACCTTCCTCTTACGACAGCTTCTCGTAAGTTGACTCCGCGGTTCATTGGTCCGTTCCGTGTCTCCCAGGTCGTCAATCCTGTCGCTGTGCGACTGCTTCTTCCGCGACATCTTCGTCGCGTCCATCCTGTCTTCCATGTCTCCTGTGTTAAGCCCTTTCTTCGCACCCCCGTTCGTCTTCCCTCCCCCCTCCCGTCCTTGTCGAGAGCGCACCTATTTACAAGGTACATAAGATCATGGACATGCGTTCTCGGGGACGGGGTCACCAATACCTAGTGGATTGGGAGGGTTACGGTCCTGAGGAGAGGAGTTGGGTTCCGTCTCGGGACGTGCTGGACCGTTCACTCATCGATGATTTCCTCCGTTGCCGCCAGGATTCCTCCTCGAGTGCGCCAGGAGGCGCTCGGTGAGTGGGGGGGTACTGTCATGTTTGTCATTTATTATCATGTCTTGTCCCTGTGCTCCCCATGCTATTCGTTTCCCTCTGCTGGTCTTATTTGGTTCTTTCCCTCCTCCTATCCCTCTCTCTCCCCCTCCCTCTCTCACTCTCTCGCTCTCTCTTCTCTCTATCGTTCCGTTCCTGCTCCCAGCTGTTCCTATTCCCCTAATCATCATTTAGTCTTCCCACACCTGTTCCCGATCCTTTCCCCTGATTAGAGTCCCTATTTATTCCTTTGTGATCCGTTCCTGTCCCGTCGGTTCCTTGTTTTGTATTCACCATGCTGTGATTGTGTTTCGCCCTGTCCTGTCGTGTTTTTTGCCTTCATCAGATGCTGCGTGTGAGCAGGTGGCTCTATCAACTACGGCCTGCGCCTACCCGAAAAGCGACCTGCAGTCTGTGGCCGCTTCTCTAGTTATTCCCCTCTACAGACTAGAGGATTTTTGTTATTCCCTGTTTGGATTTAAATAAACTCTGTTTCTGTTAAGTCGCTTTTGGGTCCTCTTTCACCTGCATGACACTGGATGAATGACAACATAATGATATTTGTTTCCAACATTATGGGTGTTTTCCTAAAGCTAACTCTGCTTAAGACTGGTAGCCGGACTAATGACAGAAGTGGCAATGAGTGGAATGTTAGCTAAAGACTGGTTCCCAGACTAACCAAAATGTTAACCTTTCTACTTTTAAACTCGAACAAAACAGAGATGCTTGTTCTAGGTCCCAAGAAACAAAGAGATCTTCTGTTGAATGACAATTAATCTTAATGGTTGTACAGTCGTCTCAAATAAAACTGTGAAGGACCTCGGCGTTACTCTGGACCCTGATCTCTCTTTTGAAGAACATATCAAGACCATTTCAAGGACAGTTTTTTTCCATCTACGTAACATTGCAAAAATCAGAAAGTTTCTGTCCAAAAATGATGCAGAAAAATTCATCCATGCTTTTGTCACTTCTAGGTTAGACTACTGCAATGCTCTACTTTCCGGCTACCCGGATAAAGCACTAAATAAACTTCAGTTAGTGCTCAATACGGCTGCTAGAATCCTGACTAGAACCAAAAAATTTGATCATATTACTCCAGTGCTTGCCTCTCTACACTGGCTTCCTGTCAAAGCAAGGGCTGATTTCAAGGTTTTACTGCTAACCTACAAAGCATTACATGGGCTTGCTCCTACCTATCTCTCTGATTTGGTCCTGCCGTACATACCTACACGTACGCTACGGTCACAAGACGCAGGCCTCCTAATTGTCCCTAGAATTTCTAAGCAAACAGCTGGAGGCAGGGCTTTCTCCTATAGAGCTCCATTTTTATGGAACGGTCTGCCTACCCATGTCAGAGACGCAAACTCAGTCTCAACCTTTAAGTCTTTACTGAAGACTCATCTCTTCAGTGGGTCATATGATCGAGTGTAGTCTGGCCCAGGAGCGGGAAGGTGAACGGAAAGGCTCTGGAGCAACGAACCGCCCTTGCTGTCTCTGCCTGGCCGGTTCCCCTCTTTCCACTGGGATTTGCCTCTAACCCTATAACAGGGGCAGAGTCACTGGCTTACTGGGGCTCTCGCATGCTGTCCCTGGAAGGGGTGCGTCACCTGAGTGGGTTGATTCACTGATGTGGTCATCCTGTCTGGGTTGGCGCCCCCCCTTGGGTTGTGCCGTGGCGGAGATCTTTGTGGGCTATACTCAGCCTTGCCTCAGGATGGTAAGTTGGTGGTTGAAGATATCCCTCTGGTGGTGTTGGGGCTGTGCTTTGGCAAAGTGGGTGGGGTTATATCCTTCCTGTTTGGCCCTGTCCGGGGGTGTCCTCGGATGGGGCCACAGTGTCTCCTGACCCCTCCTGTCTCAGCCTCCAGTATTTATGCTGCAGTAGTTTACGTGTCGGGGGGCTAGGGTCAGTTTGTTATATCTGTAGTACTTCTCCTGTCCTATTCGGTGTCCTGTGTGAATCTAAGTGTGCGTTCTCTAATTCTCCCCTTCTCTCTTTCTTTCTCTCTCTCGGAGGACCTGAGCCCTAGGACCATGCCCCAGGACTACCTGACATGATGACTCCTTGCTGTCCCCAGTCCACCTGGCCGTGCTGCAGTTTCAACTGTTCTGCCTTATTATTATTCGACCATGCTGGTCATTTATGAACGTTTGAACATCTTGGCCATGTTCTGTTATAATCTCCACCCGGCACAGCCAGAAGAGGACTGGCCACCCCACATAGCCTGGGTCCTCTCTAGGTTTCTTCCTAGGTTTTGGCCTTTCTAGGGAGTTTTTTCTAGCCACCGTGCTTCTACACCTGCATTGCTTCCTGTTTGGGGTTTTAGGCTGGGTTTCTGTACAGCACTTTGAGATATCAGCTGATGTACGAAGGGCTATATAAATAAATTTGATTTGATGTTTGTGTGTGTCCATTTCTCCCCATTAGACGTTGAGACATAGGGCTGAATTCAATTCGTATCGTGGAAGTATCGCGGAAGATCCACATTGAAATGTAAAGGCAATTGAGCTGACATATGCAGCGTTTACAGTGATTGCAGTCTTCGCAAATGTGTGAACATTGCCTTTAAATTGCAATCGCGCTATAACGCGGGTTGTCTGCGATACTTCTGCAATCCTTGAATCCAACAGATTGACATTTCTACATTATGGCCTGGGTTCAGAGTTTAAACCCTTTAAACATTGAGCAAGACCGAGACACAGAGAGACACACAGATAGATAGAGTCCATTGATTTGGCACAAATTTTGGTGTTCTGCACTCTCTGAAGTCTCCAACTCTTAATGGGCAAAGTAATAATTTTATTTATTTTTACACACAGGAGTCTCTCATTATTTTCGTGAACGTATGCTCTAGTCTTTCTTGAAATGATCTTCTACTGAAGCCGATTTCACACAAGTGCTTCATTCAGGCAAATGAGAAAGGACAAGTCCCTCACTGCTAAATACAGAACATAGCATTGAATAGGGCACTGTGACATCACATTTGCCAATATTGCAATCCATATTTGCAGATGCTAATTAAATCAGTGGGAAAATGAAATGTTCGTAAGGGAAGTTAATCTGATGTATTTTATTTTAATAATCTTGTACGTGAGAATATGAAATGTGCGTACTGTACTGTATGTATCCATTTCCCTATAAAAAGATCAAACTCTCCATGGACAGACTCCTCATCACCAATGGAAAAAAAATAGGTGGATCGGCGTTCATTTCATGGTGAGTAAATTAACATTCGGTTAAATTAACGTTGGATGCATTTCTCTGCAAAAGTGAGTCCTGTACAAAATTTAAAAGGTGTGTAAACAGCATTTACGTGAGTTTACCCTCCACTACACCATTGCTCACTACACATCCCTTTATGTGCATATGCACATAGATAGATATATAGATAGATTTATTGTCAGGGATGCAATCAAATGTTTTCTGTTTTACACAGACCTGAACATCATGACATTAGTCCATGAGTTTAGAGGTGCTGGTTGAGGTGTATTCCTACAGAGTGCTTCCAAGAACTGGGCTAGAGGTTTTAACCCCAAAGTAGGAGGCTGAGTTACTGAGTTAGATGACTTTGTGAACTCCATCCACACTATGACACTGCTCTTTCAATCCTTAATCCTCGTCCTAGATATATCACAGTGAACGAATCGATAGACACAGCCCTCCCCAAAACATCAGCACTACCGCTGCACTATTGATCCCCACTCACTCTCTCGCGCTCTCTTTCCCCATTTCTAACGGCTCACTGGACAATCTCAGTCATAGTCTGGATTCCACATTGTCCCTGGTGACACAAACATGTCAGAGAAGTCAGACAGAAGAATAAAAAGAGTCAATAACAGCACTTGACTGAGAATGTAAGTTCCCGAGTGAATGGATTCACAAGCATTTTCCATCACAATTACATTTGGCAATAATCATAACAGTCAAATTTAATCATTTGAAATATATTGTTTGTGACAGAATGTTTCCAGCATTAAAAGGTATGACAGGTTCCTTATAAAATACATTTTTGTCAGGAGGGGAAAGTAGCAATTTACAGTCTCTCTAGCAGTAGTGTTTATTTTAAGGCAGTAGATGCGTCCCAGTTCTAAGAGTTTCATAACGCTGTGACTGGAATTCTCCCTGCACTGGGAAGAGGAAAGACTGATGTATTCACATATCCGCTATGGTGGCCAAGTCCCCTATGGACTTGGTCATAAACTATCCTTGGCATTCATAAGAGACCTACATTGCAATTACTATAGCGCCACACCAGTCACTCGGATAATCTAAACACACACCTGTCCTGTTATGTACGTTCAAACATACACACATGCACACCCACACATGAACACACCACACACTCAGTTTTGTATTGCTATCCTTGTGGGGACAAAATAATTGATTCCCATCCAAAATACTTTTTTCCCTAACCTTGAACCATAAACCTAACCCCAAACACTAACCCTAAAACTTAATCTAACCCTAATTCCTAAACCTAACCCTAAAATTAAAACAAATCCTTGTGGGGAATGTCCCCACTTGTCTGAATGTTCCCTGCTTTATTATCCTTGTGCGCACACTGGACGCTCTGGCCGAGTAGGGTTGATCCGAGGATTCAATGGCTAGCTACTTCCAGACACAAATGAGACTGAGAGAACACCTCTCTGCCCATTTTACTTGTCCTAGCAAAGCTGGTTAGGCTGTTATGTTATTTACTGCGTTGGTGACTAACTGTGCTGCTGGCTACAATTTAATTACGCTTTTTTGCCGACAACGTTTACTGACATGGCCATATTCAACATGTGTTGAGCATTTGTAAATTCAGTTATTCTGCGGAGTGCTCTGAAATCGTAGTAGGTAGCCATAATGAACAATGTCCATTGAAACGCACAACGACTATACCACTTAGCTAAGAATGATGTGAATAATCAAGTCCATAAACGTTGGGTAGTTAGTTAATAATACTGACTGGCAAGTTCGATGTATTAGTAGCCAACTAACGTTAGGTAGCTAGCTAACATACCTGTACCTACTGCTGTAATGCTATGTAGTTCGTAAGGATAGCGTAGCTAACAAATTGTCAGCCAACATAACGTGTAACGTAACTTATTTGAAAAGTCATTACTTTATCACATTGCTCAACATTTTTCAGAATTAGTTAAAGCAATTAATTTGTATCCGCTTTCGGGACTTTCCGCCATTTTCTTCAAATTTGAAAATGTTGTGAAGCCACTCCGATTTTTGGAAGAGTTGCATTATGGGCCCTAAAAGCTCAGAAATATTGTCCACTGCATGCAGACTTCGTATTTTGGCAAATTTAGTACTACATCCGGGAACATTTGGCATACTATGCTCATACTATGACCAATATATACTATATACACAATTCACGTCACAAATCGTACGGTTAGTGCTATTTGTGTTAGTATGAGTATTTGAACAGAGCTAAAGTCTTAACACATGGAAAAGACCTTCATGACCCAGAATCCCTGTGATGAAATTAAAGAGCTGGAAGCACTCACATTTGCCAGATAGTTTGCCAGAGGTGGCATGAGGGTAATTGCCAAGAACCTTACCTACAGTCCTTTGTACAGTGATTGTGCAAGTAATTCTGTAGCTAGTAGTATTATTGGTTTCAAAACATTCACTATCAGTTTCACACATACAGAACTACCCAGAGTTAGCTAGTTAAAACCTGACAACAAAAAATGTGGAAACTGTAAATGTAAAGCGAACTAGCTACTAGTCAGGAGAAACTTAGTTGCTAACATTCGTTCTAACATACAAAAACGTTGATTCTTATTCATACACTTTTTACTTTAACTAACTTTTTCTCAACAGCAATTACTTTACCTGGTGCTATGAGTAATGATGGTGCTGCACAGTGCTTTTTCTCTCACACACTGCCACACTACTATTAACAACTGAGGGTGAGAACAAAGCAGTCAGTGGGGGCAGAGAAGTGACTCAAGTTCCAACAGCGGAGGCCTTTTCAAAATAAAACGTCCCAATATATATTTTATAATGTACTTATTTCATTTAACCTTTGTTTAACAAGGCAAATCCGTTAAGAACAAATTCTTATTTACGATGACGGCCTGCCAAAACGCAAAAGGCCTCCTGCGGGGACAGGGGCTGGGATTTAAAATAGAAATATAGGACAAAACACAGATCACGACAAGAGACAACACTACATAAAGAGAGACATAGCAAGGCAGCAACACAGCACGGTATCAACACAACATGGTAGCAGCACAAAATATGGTACAAACATTATTAGGTACCAACATTATTAGCACAGGCAACAGCACAAAGGGCAAGAAGAGACAACAATACATCACGCAAAGCAGTCACAACTGTCAGTAAGAGTGTCCATGATTGAGTCTTGAATGAAGAGATTGAGATAAACTGTCCAGTTTGAGTGTTTGTTGCAGCTTGTTCCAGTCGCTAGCTGCATCGAACTGAAAAGACGAGCAACCCATGGATGTGTGTGCTTTGGGGATCTTTAACAGAATGGGACTGGCAGAATGGGTATTGTATGTGGAGGATGAGCGCTGCAGTAGATATCTCAGATACGAGGAGTGAGGCCTAAGAGGGTTTTATAAATAAGCATCATCCAGTGGGTCTGTGATGCAGTGATGTATCCTATAAGGAGCAGTGATGCAAATCTGATGGCCGAATGGTAAAGAACATCTTGCTGCTCGAGAGCACCCTTACCTGCCGATCTATAAATGATGTCTCCGTAATCTAGCATGGGTAGGATGGTCATCTGAATCATGGTTAGTTTGGCAGCTGGGATGAAAGAGGAGCGATTACGATAGAGGAAACCAAGTCTAGATTTAACTTTATCAATCAAATTTGAATTAATCACATTTATTTATAAAGCCCTTCTTACATCAGCTGATGTCACAAAGTGCTGTACGGTTGCTAGAAAAAAACTCCCTAGAAAGGCCAGAACCTAGGAAGAAACCTAGCTATTTTTTAAATTTCACCTTTATTTAACCAGGTAGGCTAGTTGAGAACAAGTTCTCATTTACAACTGCGACCTGGCCAAGATAAAGCATAGCAGTGGGAAAAGACAGTTACACATGGAGTAAACAATTAACAAGTCAATAACATAGTAGAAAAAAAGAGGCTATATTCATTGTGTGCAAAAGGTATGAGGAGGTAGGCGAATAATTACAATTTTGCAGATTAACACTGGAGTGATAAATGATCAGATGGTCATGTACAGGTAGGTGGTGTGCAAAAGAGCAGAAAAATAAATAAATATAAACAGTATGGAGATGAGGTAGGTAAATTGGGTGGGCTATTTACCGATGGACTATGTACAGCGATCGGTTAGCTGCTCAGATAGCAGATGTTTGAAGTTGGTGAGGGAGATAAGTCTCCAATTTCAGCGATTTTTGCAATTCGTTCCAGTCACAGGCAGCAGAGAACTGGAACGAAAGGCAGCCAAATGAGGTGTTGGCTTTAGGGATGATCAGTGAGATACACCTGCTGGAGCTCGTGCTACGGGTGGTTGTTTCCATCGTGACCAGTGAACTGAGATAAGGCAGAGCTTTACCTAGCATGGACTTGTAGATGACCTGGAGCCAGTGTGTCTGGCGACGAATATGTAGCGAGGGCCAGCCGACTAGAGCATACAGGTCGCAGTGGTGGGTGGTATAAGGTGCTTTAATAACCAAACGGATGGCACTGTGATAAACTGCATCCAGTTTGCTGAGTAGAGTACTGGAAGCTATTTTGTAGATGACGTCGCCGAAGTCGAGGATCGGTAGGATAGTCAGTTTTACTAGGGTAAGTTTGGCGGCGTGAGTGAAGGAGGCTTTGTTGCGGAATAGAAAGCCAACTCTAGATTTGATTTTAGATTGGAGATGTTTGATATGAGTCTGGAAGGAGAGTTTAGTCTAGCCAGACACCTAGGTACTTATAGATGTCCACATATTCTAGGTCGGGACCATCCAGGGTGGTGATGCTAGTCGGGCGTGCAGGTGCAGGCAACGAACGGTTGAAAAGCATGCATTTGGTTTTACTAGCGTTTAAGAGCAGTTGGAGGCCACGGAAGGAGTGTTGTATGGCATTGAAGCTCGTTTGGAGATTAGTTAACACAGTGTCCAAAGAAGGGCCAGATGTATACATAATGGTGTCATCTGCGTAGAGGTGAATCAGGGAATCGCCCGCAGCAAGAGCAACATCATTGATATATACAGAGAAAAGAGTCTGCCTGAGAATTGAACCCTGTGGCACCCCCATAGAGACTGCAAGGGGACCGGACAACATGCCCTCCGATTTGACACACTGAACTCTGTCTGCAAAGTAGTTGGTGAACCAGGCAAGGCAGTCATTAGAAAAACCGAGGCTACTGAGTCTGCCAATAAGAATATGGTGATTGACAGAGTCGAAAGCCTTGGCCAGGTCGATGAAGACGGCTGCACAGTACTGTCTTTTATCGATGGCGGTTATGATATTGTTTAGTACCTTGAGTGTGGCTGAGGTGCACCCATGACCGGCTCAGAAACCAGATTGCACAGTGGAGAAGGGCCGGTGGGATTCGATATGGTCAGTGATCTGTTTGTTGACTTGGCTTTCGAAGACCTTAGGCAGGGCAGGATGGATATAGGTCTGTAAGAGTTTGGGGCCAGGGTGTCTCCCCTTCGAAGAGGGGGATGACTGCGGCAGCTTTCCAATGCTTGGGGATCTCAGACGATATGAAAGAGAGGTTGAACAGGCTGGTATAGGGGTTGCGACAATGGCAGTGGATAGTTTCAGAAATAGAGGGTCCAGATTGTCAAGCCCAGCTGATTTGTACGGGTCCAGGTTTTGCAGCTCTTTCAGAACATCTGCTATCTGGATTTGGGTAAAGGAGAAGCTGGAGAGGCTTGGGCGAGTATGTGCGAGGGGGGGGGGTGGAGCTGTTGGCCGAGGTTGGAGTAGCCAGGAGGAAGGCATGACCAGCCATTGAGAGATGCTTGAAGTTTTCGATAATCATGGATTTATCGTGGTGACCGTGTTACCTAGCCTCAGTGCAGTAGGCAGCTGGGAGGAGGTGCTCTTGTTCTCCATGGACTTTACAGTGTCCCAGAACGTTTTGGAGTTTGAGCTACAGGATGCAAATTTCTGCTTGAAGAAGCTGACCTTTGCTTTCCTGACTGACTGTGTGTATTGGTTCCTGACTGAACAGTTGCATATCGCGGGGACTATTCGATGCTATTGCAGTCCGCCACAGGATGTTTTTGTGCTGGTCGAGGGCAGTCAGGTCTGGAGTGAAACAAGGGCTATATCTGTTCTTAGTTCTGCATTTTTTGAACGGAGCATGCTTATCTAAAACTGACGGGATGAGGTCAATATCCTTCCAGGATTCCTGGGCCAGATTGATTAGAAAGGCCTGCTCGCAGAAGTGTTTTAGGGAGCGTTTGACAGTGATGAGGGGTGGTCGTTTGACTGCGGACCCGTAGTGGATACAGGCAATGAGGCAGTGATCGCTGAGATCCTGGTTGAAGACAGTGGAGGTGTATTTGGAGGGTCAGTTGGTCAGGATAACGTCTTTGAGGGTGCCCTTGTTTACAGATTTAGGGTTGTACCTGGTGGGTTCCTTGATGATTTGTGTGAGATTGAGGGTATCTAGCTTAGATTGTAGGACTGCCGGGGTGGTAAGCATATCCCAGTTTAGGTCACCTAACAGAACAATCTCTGAAGCTAGATGGGGGACTATCAATTCATAAATGATGTCCAGGGCACAGCTGGGAGCTGAGGGGGGTCGGTAGCAGGCGGCAACAGTGAGAGACTTATTTCTGGAGAGAGTAATTTTTAAAATTAGTAGTTCGAACTGTTTGGGTATGGACCTGGAAAGTATAACATTACTTTGTAGTAGACTGCAACTCCTCCCCCTTTGGCAGTTATATCTTGACGGAAAACGTAGTTGGGTATTGAAATCTCCGAATTTTTGGTGGCCTTCCTAAGCCAGGATTCAGACACGGCAAGGACATCAGGGTTAGCAGAGTGTGCTAAAGCAGTGAGTAAAACAAACTTAGGGAGGAAACTTCTGATGTTGACATGCATGAACCCAAGGCTTTTTCGATCACAGGAGTCAACAAATGAGGGTGCCTGGGGACATGCAGGGCCTGGGTTTACCTCCACATCACCCGCGGAACAGAGGAGGAGTAGTATGAGGGTGCGGCTAAATGCTATCAAAACTGGTCCCCTAGAGTGTTGGGGACAAAGAATAAAAGGAGCAGATTTCTGGGCATGGTAGAATATATTCAGGGCATAATGTGCAGACAGGGGTATGGTGGGGTGCGGTTACAGCGGATGTAAGCCCAGGCACTGGGTGATGATAAGAGAGGTTGTACCTCTGGACATGCTGGTTGTAATGGGTGAGGTCACCGCATGTGTGGGAGGGACAAAGGAGGAATCAGAGGTATGAAAAGTGGAACTAGGGGCTCCATTGTAAACTAAAACTATGATAACTAACCTGAACAGTATACAAGGCATATTGACATTTGAGAGAGACATACAGCGAGGCATACAGTAATCGCAGGTGTTGATTGGGAGAGCTAGCTAAAACAACAGGTGAGACAACAGCAGGTAAAATGGCGTTGACTAGGCAGAGAGGGTCAGATTAACTACACACAGAGCCTGAGTTTTCGGCTGGGGCCGACAGATAAAAACATAAACAAACAGAATGGAGTACCGTGATTAATGGACAGTCCAGCAGGCATCAGCTATGTAGCCAAGTGATCACAGTGTCCAGGGAGTATTATCCAGGCAAAAAAAAAACTGTCTGGCTTTGCAGAAGGTAAAAGCCACTAGCAGTGGCTAACAATGACTAAATAGCTTGTATCTAGTTAGCTGGTTAGCTTCTGGAGGTTCTTGAATGTGTTCTAAAATAAAAAATAATAGCGATTCCGTATCACATTGGGTGAGGCAGGTTACCGGAAGGTAAAATCGAATTAAAAATCGAAAAAAGATTGAAAATAAATATGGGTCCAGTGACTGGTTGGACTGCCTGGGGACACGGCGATTCAGACAGTTAGCAGGCCTGTGCTAACAAGCTAACAGTTAGTAGGCAGGGGCTAAACAAACTAGCAGTAAGCAGGCCGAATTAGCAAGCTAGCAGGTAGCAAGGCTAGAAAGTTAACCTTTGGGGGACGTCGCGATGGTGTTAAGTCGGTTTATGCCTCCATGCGGTGACGTCGATAGACCGGTCGTGGAATTAGCAGGGTTCCAAATAGCTCTAGGTAGCTAAGCAGGCCTAGCTGGTTAGCATAATGGGCCTTCAGCGGGTGTCGCGCCTGAGTCCTCGGGCAGATTATGTCGGTATTCCAGTCGTAGGGGATCTGCGGGGTTCCATGCCCCGTACCGGCTGTAGAAGGGGTCCGGATATTGTGGCCCAGGAGTATGCTTCGGTGTGAGCACAGGAGCTCTGGCCGGGCTAGCTTCAAGCTAAGTGTATGGAAACGCTAACCAGGAGTAGTCATCCGGGGTTGCGGTTAGATAGTCGTGAAGATCCAGATGAAAATGTTCCGTTTGTGGAAAATGTTCCGTTCCGGATAAAAATAATAGGTCCGTTATGCTCTGGTTAGAGTCGCGTTCTTCGAACTGGCGAGAGCTTTCCGAGCTAAAGGTTAGCTGATGACCGCTAGCAATGGTTTGCTGACTGATAGCTGGTAGTTAGCTGGCTAGCTTCAGTTGAGGGGTTCCAGATCCGAAGTAAATATAAATACTTTAGAAAAAAAGCAGATCCACGCTACATTGGGTGAGGCGGGTTGCAGGAGAGTATTTAGATGTTGAGGTTTAGCAAAATATTTGAAAAGATATGCGAAGAAAAATATGTAAAAAACGATATATACAAGGGACACAACGTCTGACTGCTACGCCATCTTGGAAGAAAGGGGTGGGCAGTCCTCTTCTGGCTATGCCGGGTGGAGATTATAACAGAACATGGCCAAGATGTTCAAATGTTCATAGATGACCAGCAGGGTCAAATAATAATAATCACAGTGGTTGTAGAGGATGCAACAGGTCAGCACCTCAGAAGTAAATTTCAGTTTGCTTTTCATAGCCGATTATTCAGAGTATTTCTACCACTCCTGCTGTCTCTAGAGAGTTGAAAACAGCAGGTCTGGGATAGGTAGAACGTCCCGTGAAGACGTCAGGGTTCCATAGCCGCAGGCAGAACAGTTGAAACTGGAGCAACAGCATGACCAGGTGAACTGGGGCAGTAAGGAGTCATCAGGCCAGGACATCCTGAGGCATGGTCCTAGGGCTCAGGTCCTCAGAGAGAAAGAAAGTAAGAAAGAGAGAATTATAGAAAGCATACTTACATTCACACAGGACACCAGAACACCAGATAGACAGGAGAAATATTCCAGATATAACAGACTGACCCTAGCCCCCCGGCATATAAACCATTGCAGCCTAAATACTGGAGGCAGAGACAGGAGAGGTCGGGAGACACTGTGGCCCCGTCCGACGATACCCCCGGACAGGGCCAAACAGGCAGGATATAACCCTCCCCAATTTGCCAAAGCACAGCCCACACACCACTAGAGGGACATCTTCAACCACCAACTTACAATCTTGAGACAAGGCTGAGTATAGCCCACAAAGATCTCCCCTACGGCACAACCCAAGGGGGAGGGGGGGAGACAACCCGGACAGGAAGACCACGTCAGTAACTCAACCCACTCTTGTGAGGCACCCCTCCAAGGGATGGCATTGCTTAAAAGCCAGTGACTCAGCCCCTGTAATAGGGGTTGAGGCAGAGAATCTCAGTGGAGAGAGGGGAACTGGCCAAGCAGAAACAACAAGGGCGGTTCGTTGCGCCAGTGCCTTTCCGTTCACCTTCACACTCCTGGGCCAGACTACACTCAAAGGACCTACTGAAGAGATGAGTCTTCAATAAAGACTTAAAAGGTTGAAACAGAGTCTGTCTCTCTCACATCTCTCACATGGATAGGCAGACCAATCCATAAAACCCTGCCTGCAGCTGATTGCTTATAAATTCTAGGTACAGTAAGGAGGCCTGCGTCTTGTGACCGTAGCGTATGTGTAGGTATGTACGGCAGGACCAAATTGGAAGATAGGTAGGAGCAAGCCCATGTATTGATTGTAGGTTAGCAGGAAAACCTTGAAATCAGCCCTTGCCTTAACAGGAACCCGTGTAGAGAGGCTAGCACTGGAGTAATATGATCAAATGTTTTGGTTCTAGTCAATATTCTAGCAGCAGTGTTTAGCACTAACTGAAGTTCATTTAGTGCTTTATCCAGGTAGCTGGAAAGTAGAGCATTGCAGTATTCGAACCTAGAAGTGACAGAAGCATGGATTAATTTTTCTGCACAATTTTTGGACAGAAAGTTGGATGGAAAAGAGCTGTCTTTGAAACAGTCTTGATATGTTCCTCTAAAGAGAAATCAGGGTCCAGAGTAACGCCGAGGTCCTTCAGTTTTATTTGAGACGACTGTACAACCATCAAGATTAATTGTCAGATTCAACAGAAGATCTTTGTTTCTTGGGACCTAGAATCTCTGTTTTGTCCGAATTTAAAAGTATAACATTTGTTGCCATCCACTTCCTTGTGTCTGAAACACAGTCTTCCAGGGAGGGAAATTTTGGGGCTTCACCATGTTTCATCGAAATGTACGGCTGTGTATCGTCTGCATAACAGTGAAAGTTAACATGTTTCCGAATGACATCACCAAGAGGTCAAATATATAGTGAAAACAATAGTGGTCGTAAAACGGAGCCTTGAGTAACACCAAAATTTACAGTTGATTTGTTAGAGGACAAACCATCCAGAGACAAACTGATATCTTTCCGACAGATAAGATCTAAACCAGGCCAGAACTTGTCCGTGTAGACCAATTTGGGTTTCCAATCTCTCCAAAAGATTGTGGTGATCGATGGTATCAAAAGCAGCACTAAGGTCTAGGAGCACGAGGACAGATGCAGAGCCTTTGTCTGACACCATTAAAAGGTAATTTACCACCTTCACAAGTGCAGTGTCAGGTGTCAGTGATATGATGGGGTCTAAAACAAGACTAAAGCATTTTGTATACATTGTTTGTCTCCAGGAAGGCAGTGAGTTGGTGAGCAACAGCTTTTTCAAAATGTTTTGAGAGGAATGGGAGATTTGATATAGGGGTTTATATTTTCTGGGTCAAGGTTTGGCCTTTTCAAGAGAGGTTTTATTACTGCCACTTTTAGTGAGTTTGGTACACATGGATAGAGAGCCATTTATTATGTTCAACATAGGAGGGCCAAGCACAGGAAGCAGATCTTTCAGTAGTTTAGTTGGAATAGGGTCCAGTATGCAGCTTGAAGGTTGAGGCCATGATTATTTTCATCAATGTGTCAAGAGATATCATTCAAAAAAACTTGAGCCTCTCCCTTGATCCTAGGTCCTGGCAGAGTTGTGCAGACCCAGTACAACTGAGCTTTGGAGGAATACGCAGATTTAAAAAGGAGTCCATAATTTGCTTTCTAATGATAATGACCTTTTCCTGAAAGATGTTCATGAAGTTATCACTGCTGAAGAGAAAGCCATCCTCTTGGGGAATGCTGCTTTTTAGTTTGCAAAGACAAGAACAATCCTACATTTATTTGATACTCAAGTAAGTTGGAAAATAGGATGATCGAGCAGCAGTTTATACTGTATTTTCTGTATACCAGGGAGCTAGTTTCTTATAACAAATGTTTTTAGTTTAGGGTTGAGACTGCATCTAGGGTATTGCTCAAGGTTAAATTGAGTTCCTCAGTTAGGTGGTTAGGTGATGTTTGTACTCTGATGTCCTTGGGTCGGTGGAGGTAGTCTGTAAGGGCGTCTAGGAATCTTTGGGTTGTCAGAATATAGCACAGCTTTTGATAATCCATGGTTGGGGTCTGAGCAGATTATTTGTTGGGATTGCAAACGTAATAACATGGTGGTCTGATAATGTTTTTCCTCATAGTCCAGGATTAAGATCCACAACAAAAGACGAAACAAGACGAACAAAAGATGGAAACGTCATTTCTTTTGGTAAATTGACATTTGCTATTGTAAATGTTAGCAACACCTCCGCCTTTGCGGGATACGCAGGGGATATGGTCACTAGTGTAACCATGAGGTGAGGCCTCATTTAACACAGTGAATTCAACTTTAGCCTGCAGCTTTGATATGTGCTGAGAGAAGGACAGTGTACCATCTAGCCATACTCCCAAGTACTTGTATGAGGTGACTACCTCAATCTCAAAACCCTCAGAGGCAGTAATCACACTTGTGGGGAGAGGGGCATTCTTACCAAACCACATGACCTTTGTTTTGGACATGTTCAGAACAAGGTTAACGGTAGAGAAGCTTGTTGGACACTAAGAAAGCTTTGTTGTAGAGCATTTAACACAAATGCTGGGGAGGGGCCAGCTGAGTATAAAACTGTATCTGATATAAATGGATGAATGCTTCCTAATGTCTGAGCTATGTTGTTGATGTAAATTGAGAAGAGCGTGGGGCCTAGGATCGAGCCTTGGGGTACTCCCTTGGTGAAAGGCAGTGGCGGAGAAAGCAGATGTTCTGATTTTATACACTGCACTCTTTGAGAGAGGTAGATAGCAAACCAGGCCAAAGACCTCTCAGATACACCAATACTCCATAGCCGGCCCACAAGAATGGAATGGTCTAACATATCAAAAGCTTTTGCCAAGTCAATAAAAATAGCAGCACAACATTGCTTAGAATCAAGGGCAATGGTGACATCATTAAGGAACTTTAAGGTTGCAGTGACATCCATAACCCGTGCGGAAATCAGATTGCATACCAGAAAGAATACTATCGACATCAAGAAAGCCAGTCAGTTGATTGACAATTTTTTCCAACACTTGATAAAACAGGGCAAAATAGATAAAGGCCTATAACATTTAGGATCAGCTTGATCTCCCCCTTTAAATAAAGGATGAACCGTGGCTGCCTTCCAAGCAATGGGAACCTTGCCAGAAAGGAGAGACAGGTTAAAAAGGTTGGAGATAGGCTTGGCGGTTATAGGCGCAGCAACCTTAAAGAAGAAAGGGTCTATTTTGGGATGAAATTTCAGGAGCTCCTATAGCACCTTGGACCCAGTAACTACCTGCAGGGAGAAACTTTGTAGCGGGGCAGGGGAAAAAGAGGGAGAAGCATCAGGGATAGTTATGTTAGAAGGGGTGGGAGATGAGGAAATGTTGGACGGGCAAGGAGGCATGGCTGAGTCAAACAGGAATCCTGACTTAATGAAGTGGTGATTAAAGAGCTCAGTTATGTGCTTCTTATCAGTAACAACCACATCATCAACATTAAGGGACATGGGCAGCTGTGAGGAGGAGGGTTTATTTTCCAGGTCTTTAACTGTTTTCCAGATTTTTGGGGGGGTTAGACCCGCAGAGAGAGAACTGCTCCTTGAAGTAACTAACTTTGGCCTTCCAGATAGCCTGAGTGCACTTATTTCTCATTTGCCTGAACGAGGGCCAGTCAGCTTGAGTATACGTGTGCCTAGCCTTTCACCAAATGAAATTCTGAGGTGGAGTAACTCTGCAAGATCACAGTTGAACCAGGGGCTGAACTTGTCTTTAATTCTCATTTTCTTTATGGTTGCTTGTTTGTTAACAATACCACAAAAAAAAGTCCAAGCGTCTTCTACAGAGGGGATCAAACTGATTCTATACCATTTTACAGAGGCCAGTTCATGAAGGAAGGCTTGCTCATTAAAGTTTCTTAGCAAGTGTCTATGACAAATGATCATAGACACTTGTGATCACTAAGGTCATTACAGAAAACACCAGACGGATACCTATCAGGATTATTTGTGAGGTTAACAGAGTAGCCTTTCCTGGGTGTTTGGAGAAAGATTTAGGGAGTCCCATTGATTTAGGACTTGGTCAGGTGTTTTAAGCATGTCGCAGTTTAGATCACCTAGCAGGACAGATTCAGACTTGGTGTAAGGGGCCAGGAGAGAGCTTAGGCAGGTAGGGTACAGGCCGGTGCCCTACCTGGCAACAGTCAAAGAGCCGTTTGAAAGTTTAATACTTAAAACCAGCAAATCAAATTGTTTGGGGACAGACTTGGTGAAGACAACCGAGCACTGAAGGTGATCCTTGGTAAAGATTGGCACTCCCAACTTTGGAAGATCTGTCTTGCCGAAAAAGGTTATAACCAGAAAGATTATCAGTATTCAAAACTCTTCCTTAACCACATCTCAGTAATGACCAACACATCTGGATTGGAGCTGTGAACCCACACTTTCAATTTATATATTTTAGGTAATAAGCTTCTAATGTTAACATGCAGAAAACGTAGGCTTTTACAAGAGCAGAAATCAGTGAAGCAGATGTCAGAGCACAAGTCAGAATTGGGGCTAGCAACAGGAGATGGGCCAGGGTGTACGTGCACATTTCCAGATATCATCAACAGTAATACAATCAAGGCACGGCATAGGACAGAGAGAGCTCTGCAGTGCTGATTTATGACATCTGAATGTGCATCAGATGGCAACAAGTTCCTATTGTACAGCAATTTCATCAGGTAACATGAATACAAAGCTGGCGAGAGGTGGTTAGAATTGGATGGGAGGCCAAAAGTCTGTAACCAATAGAAAAATCTGGTGACTCGTTTTCAAAATAAAAGTCTTGCAGAATTGTATTTATACCATTTTTATGGGGGCGGCAGGGTAGCCTAGTGGTTAGATTGTTGGACTAGTAACCGAAAGGTTGTAAGTTCAACTCCCCGAGCTGACAAGGCACAAATCTGTCGTTCTGCCCCTGAACAGGCAGTTAACCCACTGTTCCTAGGCCGTCATTGAAAATAAGAATTTGTTCTTAACTGACTTGCCTAGTAAAATAAAGGTTAAAAAAAATTAGGGGGGGACCATTTTACCTGCTTTTAACATTGGGGGAGGGCATATGCTCCTACGCCTTTGTGTGTGCGCATGTGTGTGCGAGAGAGAGATTTTCAGTTTAGTGGAGGGTTGAGGGTTGAGGGATGGGAGGAATATGTGCGTGTGTTGGTCAGAGGGCAGGAAGGGGGGGGGGGTTGTCTGGAAGAATCTGTGACGGAGGAACCGGAGCTGCCTCTTGGGCACATCCATGCCAAATACAAACCACCACCCTTAAACAGACATGCACGCATACACAATTCCCAGATCTTGGGTCTACTCTGTGATACAAAATGAATACGACGACATAGCCCTCTTCAGCTAGCTACACCAAGGGGACGTTAGGTAAAACCACCTCTGCCTGACTGCTTCTCACTTCTTCATTCAAATGAAGATGACACAAGTCCCTGGTGTGCCATGAAATAGCCTCTGCGAGCATTTCCAAGATTTTTGTAATAGCTGGAACAATAAGGGCCACTTCAGAAGGCAAAAGAAACTCTAAACCGCATTGCGACATCTTGGTAAACATTTGAATAATTTAGAGTAGGCAGGAGAACCAGAGAATCCACTCTGAATGACACGTTAACCCCAAGGGCCCAGAGAGAAAGCTTGACTAGAAACCCCTAGCTGTATCCAGGAACATCACCTAACCAAGGGGAAAAGACTGGAGACTTGCCATGGTTTGGGGCATGGGAGCTAACTAAAATGGTGAAGGGCCACACAACTTGCAAACATGCCAGTCTCCATTCTTATTTGGTCTCATATGTAGAGTCCAAATATTACCTCCTGTGTGTGTGTGTGTGTGTGTGTGTGTGTGTGTGTGTGTGTGTGTGTGTGTGTGTGTGTGTGTGTGTGTGTGTGTGTGTGTGTGTGTGTGTGTGTGTGTGTGTGTGTGTGTGTGTGTGTGTGTGTGTGTGTGTGCGTGTGTCTGAATTAATTTCTTGGGAAACAGATACCCCTGCCGAAGAAGACCTCAGTCTTGGTCAGGCTGAAGAAGGTCTTGTGCAGTGTGTGTGTGGTGTCAGCAAGCAAGTACTTATTCACTGGTGCATATTAGGCAGCACACCACTATAGTCATGGGCCCACTGTAAATAATAAAACAATAAGATGTTTTGTCACATACACCGGAAAGATGCAGTGAAATGTGTTGTTTTACAGGGTCAGCCATAGTAGGGCGGTGCCCCTGGAGCAAATGAGGGTTAAGTGCCTTGCTCAAATGAACGCATAATTATGGGCCACTAACTTTGTCAATGGCATGCCACTCTTGGGCCGCCGTAAGCTTATTGTGTATGCGTACAGTATGTGCATGTGTGTGCGCGTGTATGCGAGTGCTTATGTAGGGTGTAGGGACTAATCCACCAACTCTCTAGGCATGGTGTGATGAGGCATAGTCACTCACGATTCAGGACCAAGATCAATGGAAACATAACACCAGATAACACGATTGACCTGGTTTTGAAATAAACACCTCAGCTCCACTTCTATGGGATGTCTCAAATGGAGCTCATGATCAGTGCAAGACATTTTGGGAAGGGCTTCTCAAAGAGGATCCAAAACACTTCTCCAAGTTATCTTGCCCTGAGAGAATATGTGACTAAAATGATGCTTTTGCCACTTCATAAACGGTCCAGGTTCGACAAAAGCTCACCAGCCGAACAGCTGACGCATGGGGAATTAGAGCCCTTGTGATGTCTATCTAGTGGTTTGTCAGCCATATTGCCAAAATAACGTTTCAAATAGAGGGGAGGTGTGGGACGTCATTGTGGGCCAGTGGGGGAGACCAGGGCCAGTATCCACAAAGCATTTCAGAGTAGAACATTTGTCGTAGGTGCTGAGAATAGAGACATTTTACTCCTACTCTTATGGTTAAAAATAAAAGCTATGGATGAAGGCTCTTTAGTTGTTAGAATCCCACCTAGTCTACAGATATTTAAGAGTCCTCTTGAGCTGTCCTAACCAGTTACGAGTGACCAGCAGGTGTCTTGATAATAGAAAAGGGCAGCGAGTCACTGGTTCCTGCACCACATGCAATTGCTTTGGAGTTGTTCAAATAATGTTTTAGTATTTCTATATGGTCAATCCATAAATACTCTAGACCTACAATGCAACGATATCTATTTTGCTTTTGACAATGAATTCACAAGGCCTATTTCACGCGATACACTACATGACAAAAAGTATGTGGACACCTGCTCGTCAAACAGCTCCTAAAATCATTAGGCATTGATATGGAGTTGGTCCCCGTTTTGCTGCTAAAACATCCTCCACTCTTCTGGGAAGACTTTCCACTAGATGTTGGAGGGGACTTTCTTCTGTGTAGGCCATTCAAGTTCTTCCACACCAACCTCGAAAAGCCATTTCTGTATGGATATCACTTTGTGCACTGGGGCATTGTCATACTGAAACAGGAAAAGGCCTTCTCCAAACTGTTGCCACAAAGTTGGAAGCACAGAATTGTCTTAAGTCATTAAATGCGTTAAGATTTCCCTTCACTCGAACTAAAGGGCCCAGCCCGAACCATGAAAAATAGTGCTAGACCTTTATTCCACCAAACATTACAGTGGACGCTATACATTTAGGCAGGTAGCGTTCTTCTGGCATCTGCCAAACCCGGAATCGTTCACCAGATGGTGAAGCGTGATTCATCACTCCAGAGAACGTGTTTCACTGTTCCAGAACCCAATGGCTGCTTGTCAGCACAATAACTTCAGCACAATAATGAACAGTTATTGTGCTGACGTTGCTTCCAGAGGCAGTTTAGAACTCGGTGGTGAGTGTTGCCACTGAGGACAGACGGTCCCGTTCATTGAGATTGTGTGGCCTATCACTTCGCGGCTGAGCTGTCTAGACATTTCCACTTCACAATAACAGCACTTACAGTTGACCAGGGCTGATCTAGCAGGGCTGATCTAGCAGGGCAAATTTGACAAACTGACTTGTTGGAAAGTTGCCACGTTGAAGGTCACCGAGCTCTTCTGTAAAGCCATTCTACTGCCAATGTTTGTCTATGAAGCTTGCATGGCTGTGTGTTCAATTTTATACACCTGTCAGCAACGGGTATGGCTGAAATAGCTGAATCCACTAATTTGAAGGGTTGTCCACATATATATATATATATATAATGTAAACCAAAAATACTATGCTTATAAATAAACACGTTTTATTTCTCCGATTAATTACCTACATCATGTTATACCTTTGGAGCGCAATATCAAGTTGTTAAATGTATGGGCATGCCTATAAATTGGGCAATTGATGGCATCTAGGGCTTATATTAACTTTGATTGTGTTCGATGAAAATGATAGACCTTTCAAACAAGTTTGCAACTTTATACGTAACAAATGACTTGCTGCCTATTGTGCCAATGCGATTTAGAGTTGCTAAGCTGATGTGCCTGGCATAGAACATTTGCTCTCTCACAAGGCTACTGTTCAGAAGAGATAGCCAACTACACACCGAACACAACACTTAAAAATTAAGATGGAATTAATCCTGTGGCGGGCCAGACGCTAACAAGGTGCACGGTGTTTCCTCCGACACATTGGTGCGGCTGGCTTCCGGGTTGGATGCGCGCTGTGTTAAGAAGCAGTGCAGCTTGATTGGGTTGTGTTTCGGAGGACACATGGCTTTCGACCTTAGTCTCTCCCGAGCCCTTACGGAAGTTGTAGCGATGAGACAAGATCGTAGCTACTAACAATCAGATACCACGAAATTGGGGAGGAAAGGAAGTAAACCCCCCCCCCCCAAAAAAAGAAAAAATATGCAGATTCATGATTTTGACTGGCTGAGAAAAGCTGCCAGCCTATCTGTCTCGTCCTGACACGTTCATTACCATAGAACAGCTGGAGATTGAATTTCAATATTGAAACATTGTTGCAAATGTTGTAGAGACAGACAGAAACGTTATTACAAAACTCCGCTATTGAAAACCAAATGCTGGTTTTTACAGTGTAGATCATGTACATACTGTAAATTGCCTGGTGGAGCTGATGAGACAGTGGATTGCGCAGTGAGATGGAAGAGTAAATAGGCATTTCAACATCATGGATTTAGCCGGTGGTGATTTGTGGAATAGACACCGGCTGGAATGTGGTTTTAACCTATTAGCATCCAGCATTAGACACACCCGTTGTATAATCCTCATCCTTTGCAATAGTATAAATGAGCATCATCACTATCTTTCCTTTGCGATACTTCGAACTGTCGTGATTACCTACTGATATAAGCTTTTATGAGTTGATTTTACTCCTGGCTCAGAGCTTGTCTGAGCAGTGTCTTAATAACATCATCCTAAAACCAACTCTGAGCTGGGAGATTCGACAGGATTCCTAGGACCTTTGAGACACGTTGTGGATACGGCCACAGATGGAGGCTGGGGCATTTTGGACCAGGGCCCTCTGGAACGGTGGATGAAACAGCTTTGGGTTCTGTTGTGCTAATTCAGCCAACTAGATTAGCATAATTAGCAGTGTCATTGTTCTCTCTTCCTTTCCTCTTTAACTTGTACTCATTTGCTTCAAGTTCCATTCTTTATTCATGTTCCTTAGAACAAGCTGCCACTGTTGTTGGTGGGGTGTCCAATCGACTGAGACTTGGGAGGAGAAGCACAAGTACAACAGTACCAGTGGAGGCTGGTGACTTGAAAAAGGGAGGAGGATGGGACACACACGGTATGTATAGGCGCCGAACTCACGGAGACCACAAAGTGTGTTTCAAAAATGGTCAAAGACGAATTATTTTAACCTAAAGCATTTAATAAAGACATTTATAGTACACTATTATGGGGAATGGTAATGAGAGGGCTACTTACACCGTGTCGGAAAGGGATCACAGCAGTGATTGAATGAGGGTATGAGACATGAGTTGAGGTGTTCAGAGGCTTGACCAGTGCAGGACAGGATTTGACTGGGAAGACAAAAAAAACTATAAGACATCACACTACAGTTAGCTCTTTTGTCTAAGAATGAGTTAGTCTAAGCACGGAGTAAAATCATTGATGTGTATTAATGTGATTGTGTAAGTGATTGACTCTACATACAGTAATGAGAGAAAATTGTTGGGGTACTCAGTGCTTGGAGGGGAAACATTCAATGTGTCAGTGGATGAGTAAGCACATCAGAAGTGGCTTCTGACAACTGCAAAAGCAGACTGGTGTAGGTCCCAGAGTGGTTGAGCAGACTGAAAAATAGTCTTGTTTTCATCTGATACAGCATGTCAGATTTCCAATGTTTAGGTGTAGCCTAGGCTGTTGCAAAATTTATGTCATGCGTTTTTGCTTGTGTCTGTCCCGGAATGATTAGGTGTCATCATCTTTGCTAAATAAATACAGGAGGAAAGTGTAAAGCCTACCTGAGCGCATGCGAAAAAAATGCACTGCGTCAACCTCTCAATTTAATCTAACTTTTAATGGATAATGTGATGGAAGCTATCAAATCATTCGGAATTGTTTTCGACATGCCAGAAAAGACATTTGAAAGGTCCATATGTTCAGCAAGTAAAGCATTGTTACGTGCAATTACCTCTGCAAGCTCCTTGCAGTTGTCCTTGTTAATGGAACTTTCCCCCTCGCTGTGTCCTCTAAAAGAAAATTCTTGCATGCTCTGCTTTAGTTCTCATTTAGCTGAACGGTCAATGTTCTTCAGGTCACTGCACCCACTTTCGACCAAGGCTCAGACTTTCCAAAAAGCAGGTAAGGCCAGCAATACAGGCTGCCTGATCTGTTAACCAGCTATACTTTTTGTTACCGGTTGGTATTGAACGCCCTCATCTTTTCATCGCTCTTCATGAAACTGATTTCAGGCAGAGGTCGACCCTCGCTTTTAATTCACACCTTTTCCGTGTACCCCAGTGAATGAAAGGGGTTCTTCAACAAAATTCAACATTTTCAGCAGTGTTGACCTTTCTGGCAGAGAAAAACTGCACACTCATGCTGGTAGCTAGCTAGGTACCTTCTCCGTCTCCTGTAATTAGATTTTTTAAAAATGTAATATACAAAAAATGCTCAACTATCACTCTTCACTCATGATCTCTATCCAACAATGTCACCAAGCCTCTCAACACATAGAACCCCCATAATGCTATGTGGCACAATCCCAATACACTAGGTTCATTATCTGATCCAAATGCTATGATTGGATGTACAACATGTCAATTCATACTGCTAAAGCTTTGATTGGTTTGGAGGACATCCTCTGCTAACGGTCATAATTACCATGTATGTCTGTGGAAGGGGGTGAGGCCTACGAACCTCCTAGGTTTTGTATTGAAGTCAATGTAGCCAGAGGAGGATGGAAGCAATGTGCTTGTTTGTAGGTGACCAAATACTTATTTTCCACCATAATTTGCAAATAAATTCATAAAAAATCCTTCAATGTGATTTTCTGGATTTTTTCTCATTTTGTCTGTCATAGTTGAAGTGTACCTATGATGAAAATTACAGGCCTCTCATCTTTAAGTGGGAGAAATTGCACAATTGGTGGCTGACTAAATACTTTTTTCCCCACTGTATATGGCCAATATACCACGGCCATGGTATAGCCGTGGTATATTGGCCCTATACCACACCTCCTCGGGCCTTATTTCGTAATTATATAGAATATACAAGACTGTATAATATATGCACATGCATGAAAATATACTGTAAATAATATGCAGCATTTACCTACTCAGGCTGGATTCGATGCCATGTTTTAACCAGCACTATGCACTCCGTAGTACTGTCATTACCACAAAACCATCAAAATAAATTAATGAGTACAGGAGCTGTTAATGTGTGAGGCAACACCAACATACTGTACCTACATAAGCCTACCCAAACACCAGTGGAGGCTGGTGACTTGAAACGATTTAGGAGGATGGGAGACCCATGATATACAGTAGGTAGGATTTGACTGGGAAGACAATGACACAACACAGTTAAACGAAAGAGCTAAGAATTACTTATTCCAAGCAAGGAGTAAAATCACATTGATGTGTAATAATGTGATTGACTCTACATACAGAAATGAGAGAAAATGGACAGGGCTACTCACAGTGCTTGAAAAGGATGCATTTGATGTGCCAGTGGATGAGAGGGCACATGAGACATTGCTTCAGTTCATATCAGAGTGTTGACACCGGTAGTGGAGTGGTCATCCTCTCTTAAATCAGGGAACAGGAGGGGACTTAGCTGAAAGGAGTGGACCAAAGCACAGCGTGGAAAGTGTTCATGATTATTATTTTCAAAAAACACTCAAGCAAAATTACAAATATGAAAACGAAATGGAACAGTTCTGTCAGGTACAGACACTAAACAGAAAACAAGACCCCACAAAACTCAAAAGGAAAATGACAACTTATATATGATCCCCAATCAGAGACAACGATAAACAGCTGCCTCTGATTGGGAACCACACGCTGCAAAAAACAAAGAAATAGAACACATAGCACCCTGACCTAACCAAACATAGAGAATAATAAGGATTGCTAAGGTCAGGGTGTCACAGTAAATACAAATAGCAGATACATTCCATTACAGCAGCGACCATCATAGTTTTGGGCAACAAGTTTCTCCATGAGGTTAAACTCCAAATTCACAAAGTCAAACACAGACTACGCATCTCTCTCACTTGACACATCAAAGTAGCCCAATAAATGTTCCTGAATGCCCTGATCATCAAATACCCTTATCATCCACATAACTGATGATAACTGACAACTGCAAGCAACAGCTGATGTCTGTGGTTTCAACCATTTGCCATGCGAGAAAACGTGCTGTGTCAACCACTCTTTTAATGTCACTTTTAATGGATGATGCGATGGAAGCTATCAAATCATTCTGAATTGATTTCGACATTCCCAGAGAAGGTACAGCATGTTAATTACATTTACATTACATTTAAGTCATTTAGCAGACGCTCTTATCCAGAGCGACTTACAAATTGGTGCATTCACCTTATGACATCCAGTGGAACAACCACTTTACAATAGTGCATCTAAATATTTTAAGGGGGGAGGGGGGTGAGAAGGATTACTTTATCCTATCCTAGGTATTCCTTAAAGTGGTGGGGTTTCAGGTGTCTCCGGAAGGTGGTGATTGACTCCGCTGTCCTGGCGTCGTGAGGGAGTTTGTTCCACCATTGGGGAGCCAGAGCAGCGAACAGTTTTGACTGGGCTGAGCGGGAACTGTACTTCCTCAGTGGTAGAGAGGCGAGCAGGCCAGAGGTGGATGAACGCAGTGCCCTTATTTGGGTGTAGGGCCTGATCAGAGCCTGGAGGTACTGAGGTGCCGTTCCCCTCACAGCTCCATAGGCAAGCACCATGGACTTGTAGCGGATGCGAGCTTCAACTGGAAGCCAGTGGAGAGAGCGGAGGAGCGGGGTGACGTGAGAGAACTTGGGAAGGTTGAACACTAGACGGGCTGCGGCGTTCTGGATGAGTTGTAGGGGTTTAATGGCACAGGCAGGGAGCCCAGCCAACAGCGAGTTGCAGTAATCCAGACGGGAGATGACAAGTGCCTGGATTAGGACCTGCGCCGCTTCCTGTGTGAGGCAGGGTCGTACTCTGCGGATGTTGTAGAGCATGAACCTACAGGAACGGGCCACCGCCTTGATGTTAGTTGAGAACGACAGGGTGTTGTCCAGGATCACGCCAAGGTTCTTAGCGCTCTGGGAGGAGGACACAATGGAGTTGTCAACCGTGATGGCGAGATCATGGAACGGGCAGTCCTTCCCCGGGAGGAAGAGCAGCTCCGTCTTGCCGAAGTTCAGCTTGAGGTGGTGATCCGTCATCCACACTGATATGTCTAATTTAATGTGAAATTAGCTCCGCAAGATCCTTGTTATTTCCCTTGTTAGGGAAACTAACCATGCCCCCTAAAAGACAACTTTTACATGCCCCAAAATGCAGTAGTGTTGATTAACTGCTTGAGAACATCCCTGTTTCTTCTTACCTTCTCGTTGTGTTGCGCAGTTTGAATACGCTGACCTTAATCGATGTACCTTTTCCCCAGAAGCTTGAATCTGATGTGACCAGTGAAAGGGATTCTTCAACCAAAAATTACATTGTTGTTAGCATTAGCTATCCATTCTGGCAGAGAAAACCTCACTTTGGCATCTAGCAAGTGACTTGCTACTAAAGTTATCAAGGCAAATTGTAATAAATTGCACAAATTCAACACAAAATTAAAGTTCTATAAGCAAGAAAACAATATACAGTTGAAGTCGGAGGTTTACATACACCTTAGCCAACTACATTTAAACTCAGTTTTCACAATTTCTGACATTTAATCCTAGTAGAAATTCCTTGTCTTTGGTCAGTTAGGATCACCACTTCATTTTAAGAATGTGAAATGTCAGAATAATAGTAGAGAGAATGATTTATTTCAGTTTTGATTTCTTTCATCACATTCCCAGTGGGTCAGAAGTTCACATACACTCAATTAGTATTTGGTAGCATTGCCTTGAAATTGTTTAACTTAGGTCAAATGTTCCAGGTAGCCTTCCACAAGCTTCCCTCAATAATTTGGGTGGATTTTGGCCCATTCCTCCTGACTGAGCTGGTGTAACTGAGTCAGGTTTGTAGGCCTCCTTGCTCGGACATGCTTTTTCAGTTCTTCCCAAAATGTTTCTACAGGATTGAGGTCAGGGCTTTGTGATGGCCACTCCAATACCTTGACTTTGTTGTCCTTAAGCCATTTTGCCACAACTTTGGAAGTATGCCTGGGGTCATTATCCTTTTGGAAGAATCATTTGCGACCAAGCTTTAACTTCCTGACTGATGTCTTTGATGTTGCTTTAATATATCCACATAATTTTCCAGACTCATGATGCCATCTATTTTGTGAAGTGCACCTGTCCCTCCTGCAGCAAAGCACCCCCACAACATGATGCTTCCACCCCGGTGCTTCACGGTTGGGATGGTGTTCTTCGGCTTGCAAGACTTTTTTCCTGCAAACGTAACAATGGTCATTTTGGCCAAGCAGTTCTATTTTTGTTTCATCAGACCAGAGGACATTTCTCCAAAAAGTATGATTTTTGTCCCCATGTGCAGTTGCAAACCGTAGTCTGACTTTTTAATGGCAGTTTTGGAGCAGTGGCTTCTTCCTTGCTGAGCAGCCTTTCAGGTTATGTCGATATAGGACTCGTTTTACTGTGGATACAGATACTTTTGTACCTGTTTCCTCCAGCATCTTCACAAGGTCCTTTGCTGTTGTTCTGGGATTGATTTGCACTTTTCGCACCAAAGGACGTTCATCTCCTTCCTGAGCGGTATGACGGCTGCGTGGTCCCATGGTGTTTATACTTGCGTACTATTATTTGTACAGATGAACGTGGTACCTTCAGGCGTTTGGAAATTGCTCCCAAGGATCACCCAGACTTGTGGAGGTCTACAATCTTTCTATGAGGTCTTGGCTGATTTCTTTTGATTTTCCCATGATGTCAAGCAACGAGGCACTGAGATTGAAGGTAAGGCTTTGAAATACATCCCCAGGTACACCTCCATTTGACTCAAATTATGTCAATCAGAAGCTTCTAAAACCATGACATCATTTCATGGAATTTTCCAAGCTGTTTAAAGGCACAGTCAACTTAGTGTATGTAAACTTCTGACTCACTGGAATTGTGATACAGTGAATTATAAGTGAAATAGTCTGTCTGTAAAGAATTGTTGGACAAATGACTTGTGTCATGCACAAAGTAGATGTCCTAACCAACTTGCCAAAAACTATAGTTTGTTAACAAGAAATTGGTGGAGTGGTTGAATGACTCCAACATAAGTGTATGTAAACTTCCGACTTCAACTATATAATCTACATCTTCCGTCTCCTGTAGTTTGAAGAAACTAATTTCAATTGAATAATATTCCATAAATGCTCAACTCGCTATCACCAACTCACCAAACTTCTAAATGACACATGTAGCAATAGGTTCATTCTCTCTCCTTTGATTCCATGGATAGCATGTCAGTTCATACTGCAAAAACATTGGCTAATTGTTACAATTACTATGTAGGTCTAATGAACGGGGTGAGGAACAAGTTAATGTAGCCAGAGGAGGATGGAAAACAGCTGTCCTCTGATTTAACCATGGTGCTACCCTAGGGGGTGCTGTTGAGACTACTGTTGTCCTTTATTGCAAATTGTGTGTTTTAATCATGTGTTTTAATCATGTATTTGGTTACATTTGAACATTTAAAGTAGTTTTATCTAAAAATGAAATTGGAAATTCAATTCCTCCCCTTCCTCCTCTGACGTGCCTCCACTGCTAAACACATACACTCACATGCACACACACACACACACCCCTTCTGGGCCAACCTGTACCTACCTGTACGTACGTTTTTGTGTTGATGACACCCAAACTCACCCAATCATTATGTTACTAAACTGACAACAGTCATTATTATATAGCGCACATAATATCTTAAGATTTAAGATTGATTGTAAGAAAAAATACATAAAACAATTGCTTTTCTTGAACTAACACTCACATTTGTCTTTTCTTACAAGCAATGACTTTGCATATAGCTACTTTATTGAGAAGTATTGAGAATCAATGTACTTACTATGATTTTGATATGTGGTTGTCTCACCTAGCTATCTTAAGTTGAATGCACTACTGTAACATGCTGACCAAACCGGACGTGCACATGTTGATTTTGTACCCACACCAGACATGATCAGGACACGCAGGTTGAAATATCAAAACAAACTCTGAACCAATTATATTCATTTCGGGACAGGTCGAAAAGCATTAAACATTTGCTTGCTGCTGCTAGCTAATTTGTCCTGGTATATAAACATTGGATTGTTATTTGACCTGAAATGCACAAGGTCCTCTACTCCGACAATTAATCCATAGAAAAAAATGGTAAACCAAATTCCTTTCTCGTCATCTCTCCTCCTTCCTCAGGCTTCTTTGGACTTTACATGGTGGTTAGCAACCAACTTTACGGTGCATTACTACAACTGACTGGAGTGTGGACATCAGTTCATCTTTCAATCACCCACGTGGGTATATGCTCCTAAATGAGAAGATGGCACGTGGGTATATGCTCCTAAAAACCAATGGGGAGATGGGAGAGGCCGGACTTGCAGCGCATCTAGCATTACAAATAGAACCTATTTTTTTCTATTTTAACACCTAGCCATGCAGACGTTCGCTGAGGCGCGCGATTGAATAGCATGTATGTGTACATTTACTTTGCAAACCTTGCACACGAAACGCGAGCGGTGTGGTCAGCATGTAAGTCACTCTGGTTAAGAGCATCTGCTTACTGACTAAAATGTCAAATGTAGAAATAGCCTGTTGCAATCCTTTACGATGGTGTAATGCGAGCACTCATGTCAAGCCAGGCCCACACTAAGTCTATTGGACTTAAATTCCATCCACTTAAATTTTATGTAAAGCATTTAGATTTTAGCTTCTATATCAAAATATTCTATACTCTTTTAAAGTATGGTAAACCAACACAAAAAAAGACACTTCATCATTTCAAACCCTTCATTCTGGGTTGTACAATCCACTTAGTATGGTGATACTATAATCATAATGAAGGTTATACTTCTATTAACGGGAGTGAGTATCAAAAAAACACACATTCACAACAGATCTGTAGATTCAGAGATGAATAAATCTCTCAAAGTTAACAATTGTTTCCATATTTCTTTCCACACATGGGTTGGATTATGTGTTTCACTAACTGTCCCTGGGACATCAACTTAGTCAAAATATACAACCCAGTTGTTTAACAATTCTGCCAAGACCTTCAAAAGGTGGGCGATGGCTCATTAGCTCAGTGTTCCACATGATGTAAACAGGTTTTAGGGTTTAGATGACCTTATCCTCAACTTGTTAAAAGGAAACAACCTTCAATCATTACTCATCATCTGTATCTACAGGGAGAAATGGGGGCTCATCCAGAGTTGGCAGTTTCACCATCCTCTGGAGGAGCATAAAACATGATAGCTGCTGAAATCTTATCAGCAAGAGAAGCACAGATCACCTTACAGCATGTTAATAACATTTCACAGGGAAGAGAGAGAGAGAGAGAACACGTTATAACAGTTTCACACCAACCGTGCTAAGAATGAGATTGTTGCAAGGTGAGCCAAAGCTACGATCTAGTGGCTCTCCTCACATGTTTAGGACACAGATTTGTCTCTAGAAGCCTTGCCTTTCCAAATCATAATTATTGATGAATTATCCAACACAAATTTAGAATAATAGTCCTTAGTGCTTCATGTGGATTCTATCACTTTCATTTAAGACACTCACTTTTCTCATCACTTGTGGTAATGACAGATTGGTATCTCAATGCATTTTTAGTCTAAATGACTATACATTTTGCAGTGTGCAGACCTCCACAATCCTGATACCCAAAATAATTTTGGACAAGCCTAAATCAATTATGGGCACGGTTGACCACCCCCTTTCACGGCACTCACTCTTCATTTCCTGGCGTTTCCTCATGTTCTTCTTCAGAATGTGTTTCAGTTCGTCTTTTTAATGGCACATGTTCAAAGTGGATGGCCCTCTCACCTGAGAGTCCTGTTATTTACAGTCATTATGTATTTGTCCATTTTCCTACCAATATACCAGCAGCATGAGAGAAGTTTGGACTGGATCTCTCTCCATGCTCACTCCACATGGCCCAATGTCGCACTCCTGAGAGAAAAAGTATGAGAGAAAAGGCGGTTGATAGCTTCTGGATGCTGTGTACAGGTTGCTCGGACTCAGGTCTCACCGTAGAAGTGGTGAAGGACCATCCTGAATGCCATTCTTGACATTAATTCAGCCGGATAGAGGGGGTGTTGAGGATGTTTTCGGCCGAATTGTTCCGTCATGCATTTAGATACCATCTGTGGTCACCTTCACCATAACCTTGAGAAATGACAGACCAGAAAAACAGTTTAGTTTAGGACATTTGTAATTCAGGAAATCCGGACTTCTAAGACAAATGTCTTAGAGAATAAGAACACGTAGTTAACCCCCCCCCCCCCAAATTGGCTTATACTTCCCTATCATCTTGGCGATCTCACTACAGTTACGGGTCAGGGTGTCAGAGGCCTAATCCTTAGGGAGAAATCCCGACCATCCAGCAGACCCAGTCTGGTGAGATTTGTTATTAAAGTAAGACAAAAACAAAACAAAGAAACAACAACAGCCATACACATCTATCACTAGAGGTGGGGAATACTTCAATTCAAATTGGAATCCAAGCACTTTTAACTGCTCTCCTAATGCACCTGCCTCAGGAAGCCTTTCAAAGGGAGAAGTACAGAAACATTGATGAACATGGCAAAACAAATTGCTAGCGGACATTCCATCAGTCCCGGAAGAAAGAAAATAAACATGTTCTTAGTTTTCACTATGCTACATTTGAATCAGTCCTAAAAATTCTTAATAAAAAAAATGGAGTTTACTGCATCTTGGGTAGGAAGTCTTAATAAACCCATCTGTATACAGAATTATAGATGATACGGTGTCCCGTAAAGCTGAATTGGGCTCCTTCTAAAGTAAACACTTCTCTTGTAATCTTTATATTTTATACCTGTTGCATCAAGATACAATTCTGTACCAACTGTCCCTAATTTACCCACTGTGTCTCTCACAGCCTATTTGAGTTCAGTGTGTACTGGCTGCTGTCTATTGTTCCACGGGAAGGTTATCTTTAACCCAATCAACACATTACTTAAACACGAGAGCAGTGGACCAGGCCTATAATAAGTCTGGCCCCTGAGACAACAGGGAAACAGAAGCAGTCTCCATTTTGCCTACTCCCAAATTGGTTAAGAATGTCATCCTTTGGGAATCAACGAAAGCTCCATCGGGAGTACAATAAACTGTAGCCTTTTAAGTTTAGTTAACAGAAAATCATGTTCAACATTCATTGGTTCTATTTAACGGGGTTTGGGCTTTTCCAAAATGCATTACCAGGGTGGAGGAAGTCTTCTAAGCATTCATTAGTTCTAATGGTTAGGGGTAAGTCAAGTCCCATACAATGCTTTAACCTTATCTTACAAATGATCCATAAAGGGACCACTCTGAACAGAATACTTTTTGTCACCACTTACGTACGTGTGGGTTTGTCAGTTGTACATTCTCATTATTTTTCAATTCTTCCTTCATCAGATCATCATAATAACCCATTACACTCAGTATTATGTTACTTTATCTGGAGTAACCCATTATATATTTGTGTTCCATTACAAATTCCTCCTCTACACTAGTGTTCTACTCATACTGGGGTTTAGATATTTACACTACCTCTATTTAACAGCGTATTCGGAAATAGCTCTCTCTTCTTTCATATCTCCATACATAATCATGTTATTCATCAAACTCCCACTGACAAGACATGTTATCCTCATGTAATCTAAAGCCATGTTAATCTCAGAGACATGTTATCCTCGTGACTAATGAGACATGTTATCCTCGTGACTAATGAGACATGTTATCCTCATGTAATCTAAAGCCATGTTAATCTCAGAGACATGTTATCCTCATGTAATCTAAAGCCATGTTAATCTCAGAGACATGTTATCCTCGTGACTAATGAGACATGTTATCCTCGTGACTAATGAGACATGTTATCCTCGTGACTAATGAGACATGTTATCCTCGTGACTAATGAGACATGTTATCCTCGTGACTAATGAGACATGTTATCCTCGTGACTAATGAGACATGTTATCCTCGTGACTAATGAGACATGTTATCCTCGTGACTAATGAGACATGTTATCCTCGTGACTAATGAGACATGTTATCCTCGTGACTAATGAGACCTGTTATCCTCGTTATTAATAAGACCTGTTATCCTCTTTACTAACAAGACCTGTTATCCTCTGAGACATGTTACTTATCTGATTTCTGAGACATGTTATCCTTTACCTGTAGATCCAACGGTGGCGTTGGATAACGTTACAGATCAGCTCATGCAGAACTGGAAAACTCAGCTCACAGAACTGGAAAACTCAGCTCACAGAACTAGAAAACTCAGCTCACAGAACTGGAAAACTCAGCTCACAGAACTAGAAAACTCAGCTCACACAGAACTGGAAAACTCAGCTCACAGAACTAGAAAACTCAGCTCACAGAACTAGAAAACTCAGCTCACAGAACTGGAAAACTCAGCTCACAGAACTAGAAAACTCAGCTCACAGAACTAGAAAACTCAGCTCACACAGAACTGGTTGTGGCATTCATTCACTTCTTTCACACGTAAGCTAGTCCCCTGACAGCTCTCATCACTCAAGACTTAATGGCACGATTTCAATCCTCGTACTAAACACATTTCAATCAGCTTATTATCCATATTTCAATCTTAAAAGTAATCATTTCAATCAGCCACATTTCAATGAGCTTAATATGTCATATCTCACAATCACACAACTTTCACATCCACATTCACTTAGTGCTATTCCCAAACACACTCGGTAATCTTTTACATTACCACGTACATCGTCAACGATTCTCAACTTTCGTTACTTGTAATGCACATAAATAACACCCCGTACTCAAAAATACCTTGTGTTATTTTTTAGTGGCTGCAGACCACATAGACATTTCTTCTAAATGCCTACAGACAGCTGTCAGCGGGGCATTCCATGGTACCATTACGCCCTCGCACTAGTCTTCTCATTAAACTAGTGAATAGCCTTCTCTCTATAAGACTATAGGTACCTTTTAATGCATTACTCGGCTTGATCTTCTTTTTATCATAATTCATCAAATGTTTTTATACAAATTCATTTAAATGGACTTTCCAATTGACTCCCTCAATTGTTAGTGGATGATGTGTTTCTTCCTGGGCAGCTCACAGTAAGAGTCTGGTCTGGGTGGGTCCTCGTCCTATTTTGGTCAGACGGGAATTTCCCTCATGCTTCATAAAATGTGCCACCAGTTTTCCTCACAGATCCCCACTAGAAAGCTCCGCCGGCAGAATCAATCATTTTGTTTGCTGACGCCAAATTGTCGTGGAAATTCGTACACAGGGACACTCTAAGTCAATCTTAATGAATCATTGTTTATTGTCAGCACGCTGGAGAGGTTCCAACCAACCCAATGCACCATAGTACACATGTCAATCAGGAGCTCTCCTGGGCAGTCCCAGCAGTTGTCTTATATAGGGCTATACACAGACAAGTTATATTTGCATGATTTAGCATAATTAATTCATCATTACCGTTTTGCTTCATCCATGTGACCGAACAATACTGTTTCATAACATGTGGCAGACCAACACCTCATGAGGCTTCTTTCTCCATGCTGAGACCTTGAAACAGAGATATCTTTCGTTCGTTCTCAAAACAAGGTCTGGGCGTACTGCCAAATTGCAGCTACTGATAGTGAGGATTTCTACAGTCAGCCACTTGCATGAACACAGAAATTGGTTTATAGAACAGCACATGAATAGAACACAGAAAAGAGTTATAAGAAAAGCACAAACATTAACATTCCCATGACAGTCCTACAAGATGTATGAATAGGTACATCATCCAATTCGTATGCTATTGTACGACAGGGTAAATGTATGATACTATATGTCCTATAATTCGCATGATAGTGTACGACCGCTATTCCATTCATAATGTAACCTAACGTAATGTAATACATCATACTAAATGGAGTGTCACAGATTTAAGCTCAGTAATATGAATTGCCCTGAGACCACGTGGAAACTAAAGACTTCCCACATCACTATGGGAGTACAATAAAAGGCTCAGTCTTCATGGGAAAACATACCAGCTGGGAGGGTGTGTATGCCAGGGTGTGTATGCCAGGTGCATGGCTCAAACTCGACTACTTAGAAAAACAAGCTAGCTGTTGGAATGTCAGGAGCATCCTAGGTACAACTTCGTTCTTATGAGTTCCCACACCTCTGCACACCCGAGACCATGGTTGGCTTCTCAGGGCTGACAGGATGGATATTTGTCACTGTTATTTAATCATTTCTTTCTCATTTTATTTATATAGTTTCGTTGCATTGAGATAAAATCCCTTTTGCAAAGAGAGATGATTTCGATACCACCATCTCAGTAAAAATGTTACTAGCAATTATTATTTTGCGTTGCAGATTATTAATCTCCAAATGTACAATTCATATAACAAATTGATGTCCTAATGCCAAACTATTGAGGACATACTAAACATCATCATGGAACAGGGTTCATAGTTGAATGTAACTTTTAGACCTTTTCACCTGCTAGTGGTTTTGAAGGAAACGCTAAGTGAGACAACAAAGGTATCTGGCTTTCAGTAAAGAATTTATGGAAATCCTATTTTGTTGATGTCCAGTGCTATCAGTCTATCCCCACTGAGACCTTTAAAGTACTTGCACTACTTAAAGGCTTTAAAAACAACCATCAGTAGAAGGCATTGTGGGTAACAGTGGACAGCGTCTTAGCAGGAAATCCACAGATTATGTTCAAAACCACCCTACTATACATCCCAGGTCTCTGTGTTTAAACCCTGAGTAGTGCATAGAGCACAAACACTTCTGTTGAAATAAGGATGAGGATGCGAGCTTACACACGTTCAGACAAGCAAATTATAACATTAGCGCTCATCAACGACTATTTCCACTCTCTCTCATAGCATCTCATAGCATTCTCCAGTCTGTTGCTTCATCACACAGTGGATCCTGTGATCTTTGTATTAAATGCATTTGAGTATCTTTATTTGTAACCATTATATTTATTGCCATTGATGGCTCTGCAGGGCTCTATGACAGAGGCAACACAGACATCGGAATAGCAAAGGATCAATATGTGGAGCCATATATCTACACTAACATTTATTAAGGGATTGTATGGGCTTAAACACTACACACGTGTATTTGTACATGGCATGCTCATTACTATCAAACATCCACACACACAAATGCACGCACGCACCCCCCCACACACACCACCCCCACACACACACACACACACACACACCACCCCCACACACAATTGCCTGACACATTGTCTGGGAGAGTCGCGTAAATTGAGCCATTTTTTACATTGATTTTCATTTTCAATTTTTATTTAACTAAGCAAGTCGGTTAAAAACAAATTCTTATTTACAATGACGGCCAACACCGGCCAAACCCGGACGACACTGGGCCAATTGTGCACCGCCCTATGGGACTCCCAATCACAGCCGGTTGTCATACAGCCTGGATTCAAACCAGGGGGTCTGTAGTGACGCCTCTAGTACTGAGATACAGTGCCTTAGACCGCTGCGCCTAACTCAGGATCATCACTCGGGAAATATAGCATTCTTTCTAACAAAGATATCTACATATATTTCAGGATGTTGTGTATCCCTGGAAATAATTAAGGTAAACATAACAGTTTTGAATACATAGCTTGTCCAAAAAAAGTGGTCTCTTGGCATAACTTACTCCAGGTATGGGGTGTTGAGTATAGGGACATGGTAAGTGGGTAATGGTATCCTGTGACAGTTGGTAAAAATTGTCTGTCTTCGGTTGCAACACTCACTACTGAGTTCCAAACTGCCTTTGGAAGCAATGTCAGCAAAATAACTGTTCACCGGAAGTTTCATGAAATGTGTTTCCATGGCCGAGCTGCCGCAAACAAGCCTAAGAGAAACATGCGCAATGCCAAGCGTCGGCTGGAGTGGTGTAAAGCTCGCCGTCATTGGACTCTGGAGCAGTAGAAACACGTTCTCTGAATCATGCATCACCACCTGGCAGTCCGACGGATTCATTTGGGTTTGGAGAATGCCAGGAGAACGCTACCTACTCCAATGCATAGTGCCAACTGTAAAGTTTGGTGGAGGAGGACTGATGGTCTGTGGCTGTTTTTCATGGTTCGGGGTAGGCCCCTTAGTTCCAGTGAAGGAAAATCTTAACGCTACAAGCTCTCTGCATTTGAGGCTATTATATGCTCATGAAACTGGTCCATGAGAATCTTGATATGTTTAGCAAGCTCAGGCTCCATGTTATCAGTTACGACTTTGTGTGCCTCTGCTACTCTAACATAGCCTCTCATTGTCACAAGTACATATTAGTTTTCTTATTTTTTCAATTGACCTCTCCAGTGTCATTCAGTAAATGTTTTCATCCCTATAGCTACTGCTCAAATGGACTTCTTCCCTTCCCTCACTTTCTTGGCTGCTCTCTCAAGAACCTCAAGGGGCTTGTTTTAAGTTTGTCTACACAGGGCAGAATGATATCTGCAATAAAAATACACTATCTTGAGTTCATATGCATAATATTGCAAAGATACTATGCATAATATGCATAAAACTGACAAAATATAATCCGAATTTGTGTGGGTTATGGTGGCCGTTGGCTCAACTTACCCCATGGCAATTATTTTGACTATGTTAGACCACAGAGCTACAAAGATGCATTTTCATGCTAGGTTTAGGACCTCATATTTTCGAACCCCAACTGATGTATAAACAATCTTAAAACTATATACTTTGGTTTAGCTACAAGCACCATGAAACCTTTAACACAATAAATTAATTAATAAAAAAATAACTTTTTCCACATGGTGTCTTCCTTCACAGACTCCATGAAATGATAACCTCTTCCTAAATATTTAGCCACATGACTCATTTAGTGAATGGTTTCCTAGAAGCAAGGAGTGGCTCAGCTAACCCTTTGGCTCAACTTACTCCACTCTTCCCTTCAGACATAGTATCTATGTTCTCCGTGCCTACTTCAATTCAAGGTTAACCTCAGGAATGAGAACAATCTCTGAATGAATCCACTATGTTGGGGTGCGGGTAACCCAGGCATCTGCTGTGGTTGACTAAATCTCATAACGGTGCCTTTCCCCTCCCATTGAGGGGAAAGCTAAGGTTACAGCAACTGGGCTTGCAGACAAAGGGTTTTCTAGTAGTATGTCAATGGAGGAGTCTGAACTATGCTCGGGCTATTGCTAGCCCAGCGGGATAATTAGCCCAGCACAACACTGCTTAGCATGTGACATCATGCGATTAAAAAAAATGACGTAGCATACAAGAACTGGGAGGTGACAATCGCCGCCGAGGCCTTTGTCAGCTCCAGCGTAAATTGGACCTTGTGACTCCTAAACTCCCTCAACAGCTGCTCCCACTCCCTTCAAAAAGAGTCCAAAACACACATTGGCTTTTACAGTTCACAATAAACAACGAGGGAGAAAAGCTCTCGAGCCTGTCCCTGTGTTTTTGTGTTGTATCCCGGGAGACAGACGTAAACCAGACTACCAGAGTAGATGTGTCTCATATCAGAGAAGTACTAGACTCTACATACACTTTTTCTGGATGCTTTTAAACCCTAGGAACTGATATAGAATCAACTCTCTCTATCCAAGTTTTGAGATTATAAGAGGGAGAGGACTGTAAAGAAAGAAAGCGAGAGAGAGAAATAAAGATTTTTTATTGTGCATTCTGTATGTGCATTCATGTGTAAATCCAGTCGCACCAAGGTCTCAGACCACACAGAACCAGTTCATTAAATATAACAACCTAATTACAGCAGTCACTTGATAAAATGCATTCTGTAGCCCATGTGTTCTCTGTGTTTCGTAAACACCAGAGGGGAGACTTTTATGACTCTTTTAGCGAACTCTGATCTTCCACGTTAGATATGGCATTCATCTTTATGAGAAGCATTTGGTTTTATGTTGTGTGCCTGCTTTGGGGGTTAGTTACAGGCTGTTAGAGGAGCGTTTTGGAGTTTACAGATAGCCAAAACATTTTACGTACTCATATCCTGTCTTTCCCTTGAGAACGATGTCTAGAAAGAGGTCCACTTTATCTGTCTACTGTCCATTTGTCATGTGGAGAGCCAATGTGATTGCCAGATTAAATTATTTGTGTCTGGCTTTTGCAATTGTGTGTGTGTGTGTGTGTGTGTGTGTGTGTGTGTGTGTGTGTGTGTGTGTGTGTGTGTGTGTGTGTGTGTGTGTGTGTGTGTGTGTGTGTGTGTGTGTGTGTGTGTGTGTGTGTGTGTGTGTGTGTGTGTGTGTGTGTGTGTGTGTGTGTGTGTGTGTTTGCACAATGTGTTGGTGTTTCGGTATGTTTATCTCTGTCTATGTCTGTTTTTCTTCTGTGAGAGTGTGTGCCACATACCGTGCAACTGCATGTCTCCAGTGCAAACACTGGGGGAGGTGTGGTGTGTGTGATGGACTCCCAGCAGAGAATCTGGGAGCCCCCTGACTGTCTGTGAAACACATCTCGATGGGGATCCTAGCTGCCACGACATCCGCCTTCTCATCCTGTCGGTCAGTGTGCGTCTCCATGACAACTTCCCTGCTCTGTATACAGTTCCTCCCTACTTTGTCCAAGGGATCCCCATAGGGCACCCGTTAGGTGATGTTCACTGTTGTGTATTTTCTTATCTCTTACAGGAGGTTTGCCAGGGTTGCAATGGTGATGGAGGTCTCAGGTGCAGCTATATATTTTTTTTTAGGGCTCGGTTTCAATATAAAACGTAACAGCGGTTTTGGTTTCCATCCCATCAAGAGAGATGAAAACTGGATGACAGTTTGCTTTTTAACAATGGTTCAACAGAATGCAAAGTACCATCAAAGTACCTGCCAGGTCCTTTGAAACTCAATTGGAAGAGCAGGGCGCTTGCAATGCCAAGATTGTGGAGCCCCATTAGCCGACGTCAATGGCAACAGCTGGTCTTACTGGGGTCCGACACAACAAAAAATACATTACAGACTTTACAATTGACATACATTTAAAAACATTAACATGTAGTCTGTTCCTCTATCAGTTACACGTACATGCCAGTACATACACACAGCAAGGTCACATGGGGGAGAGGAATAGTGCCGTGAGATGTTGCTTTATTTGTTTTTTGAAACCAGGTTCGCTGTTCACTTGCGCTATATAAGATGGAAGGAAGTTCCATGCACTCATGTCTCTATATAATACTGTACGTTTACTGGGTAGTACATAATTGAATGAACAAATTAACAAAACAAGAAACCCAAACAGCGCACAGACATGAAACTGAGACAGAAACAATGACACCTGGGGAAGGAACCAAAGGGAGTGACATATATAGGGCAGGTAATCAAGGAGGTGATGAAGTCCAGGTGAGTCTGATGATGCGCAGGTGTGCGTAACGATCGTGACAGGTGTGCGCCATAACGAGCAGCCTGGGGACCTAGAGGCCGGAGAGGGAGCACACATGACAGTACTCCTTCCCTGACACGCGGCTCCAGCCGCAGGACGCTGATCAAGATGACGATCCCGGGGATTCGGAGCGGACCGGTCGCCTCCGGCTGAGGCGTGAATGCATGATGAGCCGGCTGAAACCTCCCCACTCACTAGCTGAGGCACGGGAGCCTATCGAGCCAGCTGAGGCCTCGGAGCCTATCGATCCCACTGAGGTATGGAAACCCATCGAGCCAGCTGAGGCAGGGAACCCAAAAAACCATCTGAGGCCTCCCAGGTAGATCCGGTTCGGACACCCGGACCAGACATCTCTCCAAAACAAAAACACAAAACAAAAATCACCTCCTGATGCTTCCCTTTGGTGAGGCATCATTCTGTAACGTGTGCACTGGGAGTCGGGAAGCAAGTTCAGGGAGTGGAGTGCATAATTGAATAAACAAATGAACAAAACAAGAAACACGAACAACACAGGCACCTGTCAGTCCGGTTGAGACGTGGAAGTATGGCAACCTAGAGCACCGGAGAGAGAGCATAAGTGACAATACCCCCTCCCTGGCGCATTCGGCTCCAGCCGCAGGACGCCAACCAAACGGACCATCCCGGGGATCCTTAACAGTTTAAAATCGAAGGTAAAACCAAGTAATTTAGTCTCCTCAACTTGTTCAACAGCCACACCATTCATTACCAGATTCAGCTGAGGTCTAGAATTTAAGGAATGATTTGTTCCAAATACAATGCTCTTCGATCAAGACCAATTTATTATTAGCCACCCATTCCAAAACAGACAGAAACTTTTAGTTAACGGTTACAGTGACTTCCCTTAGCTATGGTTGCTGATGCGTACAGTGCATTCGGAAAGTATTCAGACCCCTTGACTTTTTAAACATTTTGTTACATTACAGCCTTATTCTAAAATGGATTAAACCATTCCCCCCCTCATCAATCTACACACATTACCCCACAATGACAAAGTGAAAACAGGTTTTTAGAAATGTTAGCAAATTTATTTAAATTTTCCTCACCACGCGCTCTCACCACTGGTGTCCCCCAGGGCTCTCTTCTAGGCCCTCTCCTATTCTCACTATACACCAAGTCACTTGGCTCTGTCATAACCTCACATGGTCTCTCCTATCATTGCTATGCAGACGACACACAATTAATCTTCTCCTTTCCCCCTTCTGATGACCAGGTGGCGAATCGCATCTCTGCATGTCTGGCAGACATATCAGTGTGGATGACGGATCACCACCTCAAGCTGAACTTCGGCAAGACGGAGCTGCTCTTCCTCCCGGGGAAGGACTGCCCGTTCCATGATCTCGCCATCACGGTTGACAACTCCATTGTGTCCTCCTCCCAGAGTGCTAAGAACCTTGGCGTGATCCTGGACAACACCCTGTCGTTCTCAACTAACATCAAGGCGGTGGCCCGTTCCTGTAGGTTCATGCTCTACAACATCCGCAGAGTACGACCCTGCCTCACACAGGAAGCGGCGCAGGTCCTAATCCAGGCACTTGTCATCTCCCGTCTGGATTACTGCAACTCGCTGTTGGCTGGGCTCCCTGCCTGTACCATTAAACCCCTACAACTCATCCAGAACGCCGCAGCCCGTCTAGTGTTCAACCTTCCCAAGTTCTCTCACGTCACCCCGCTCCTCCGCTCTCTCCACTGGCTTCCAGTTGAAGCTCGCATCCGCTACAAGACCATGGTGCTTGCCTACGGAGCTGTGAGGGGAACGGCACCTCAGTACCTCCAGGCTCTGATCAGGCCCTACACCCAAATAAGGGCACTACGTTCATCCACCTCTAGCCTGTTCGCCTCCCTACCACTGAGGAAGTACAGTTCCCGCTCAGCCCAGTCAAAACTGTTCGCTGCTCTGGCTCCCCAATGGTGGAACAAACTCCCTCACGACGCCAGGACAGCGGAGTCAATCACCACCTTCCGGAGACACCTGAAACCCCACCTCTTTAAGGAATACCTAGGATAGGATAAAGTAATCCTTCTCACCCCCCCCCTTAAAATATTTAGATGCACTATTGTAAAGTGGCTGTTCCACTGGATGTCATAAGGTGAATGCACCAATTTGTAAGTCGCTCTGGATAAGAGCGTCTGCTAAATGACTTAAATGTAAATGTAAATTTAAAAAATGTAAAAGAGAAATACCTTATTTACATAAGTATTCAAACCCTTTGCTATGAGACTTGATATTGACCTCAGGTGCATCCTGTTTCAATTGGATTATTCTTGAAATGTTTCTACAACTTACTGGAGTCCACCTGTGGTCAATTAAATTTATTGGGCATGATTTGGAAAGGCACACACCTGTCTACATAAGGTCCCACAGTTGACAGTGCATGTCAAAGCAAAACCAAGCCATGAGGACGAATAATTGTCTGTAGAGCTCAGAGACAGGATTGTGTCAAGGCACAGATCAGGGCAAGGGTACAAAAAAATGTATGCGGCATTGAAGGTCACCAAGAACACAGTGGTCTCCATCATTCTTAAATGGAAGATGTTTGGAACCACCAAGACTCTTCCTAGAGCTGGCCACCTGGCCAAACTGAGCAATCGGGGGGGAAGGGCATTGGTCAGGGAGGTGACCAAGAACCCTGTGATCAATCTGACAGAGCTCTAGAGTTCCTCTGTGGAGATGGGAGAACCTTCCAGAAGGACAACCATCTCTGCAGCACTCCACCAATCAGGCCTTTATGGTAGAGTGGCCAGACAGCCCGCTTGGAGTTTGCGAAAAGGCACCTGAAGACTCTGACCATGAGAAACAAGATTCTCTGGTCTGATGAAACTAGATGGAACTCTTTGGTCTGCTAAGCGTCACATCTGGATGAAACCTAGCACCATCACTACGGTGAAGCATGGTGGTGGCAGCATCATGCTGTGGGGATGTTTTTCAGCAGCAGGGACTGGGAGACTAGTCAGGCTTGAGGGACAGATGAATGAAGCGAAGTCCAGAGAGATCCTTAATGAAAACCTGCTCCAGAGCGCTCAAGACCTCAGACTGGGGTGAAGGATCACCTTCCAACAGAACAACGACCCTAAGTACACAGTCAAGATAACGCAGGAGTGGCTTCGGGACAAGTCTCTGAATGCTTTGAGTGGCCCTGTCAGAGCCCGGACTAGAACCCAATTAAGCATCTCTGGAGAGACCTGAAAATAGCTGTGCAGCGACGCTCCCCATCTAACCTGACAGAGCGTGAGAGGATGTGCAGAGACGAGAAACTGGGGAGAAACTCCCCAAATACAGGTGTGCCAAGCATATAGCGCCATAGCCAAGAAGATTCAAGGCTGTAATTGCTGCCGAAGGTGCTTCAACAAAGTACTGAGTAGAGAGTCTGAATACTTAAGTAAATGTGATAGTTCCATTGTTTTTTTTCATACATTTGCAAAGAATTCTTAACCTGTTTTGCTTGTCATTATGGTGTGTTGTGTGTAGATTAATGAGGGGAAAAACATCATCCATTTTAGAATAAGGCTGTAACGTAACAAAATGTGGAAAAAGTCTAGGAGAATACTTTCTGAATGTACTGTATATGGTTGAATCATCAGCATACATGGCTACACATGCTTTGTTTAATGCCAGTGGCATATCATTGGTAATATGAAGAAGCTGATTAAACAGAATGATCATTACATGGGTGCACCTTGTGCTTGGGACAATGAAGGGCCACTCTAAAGCGTACAATTCCTATGCTGACTACAGGAAGAATTTGGCAGTACGTCTAACCGGCCTCTCAACCAAAGACTACATTTAACGACGCCAGCCCAGGACTTCCACACCCGGCTTCTTCACCTGCGGGATCGCCTGAGACCAGACACCCGAACAGCTGATGAAACTGTGGGTTTGCACAATAGCAGAATTTCTGCACAAACTGTCAGAAACCCATCTCAGGGAAGCTCATCATCCTCACCAGGGTCTTGACCTGAAGGCAGTTCGGCATCGTAACTGACTTCAGTGGGCAAATGCTCACCTTCGATGGCCACTGGCATGTTGGTGAAGTGTGTTCTTTACAGATAATTCCTGGTTTCAACTGTACAGGGTAGATTTGTATTTTTTACCTTTATTTAACTTGGCAAGTCAGTTAAGAACAAATTCTTATTTTCAATGACAGCCTAGGGACAGTGGGTTAACTGCCTTGTTCAGGGGCAGAACGACAGTTTTATCCTTGTCAGCTCGGGATTCAATCTTGCAACCTTTTGGTTACTAGTCCAACGTTCTAACCACTAGGCTACCTGCAGTATCTGTAACCAATAGATACCACAGGCAGATATGGCAGTATCTGTAACCAACAGATGCATATCTGTATTCCCAGTCATGTGAAATCCATAGACTAGGGTCTAATGAATTTATTTCAATTGACTGATCCTTGTATGAACTGTAACTCAGTAAAATCTTAGAAATTGTTGCATTTTGCGTGTTGTGTTCATATTTTTGATCAGTGTATATTATCACTGTGCCATCTCTGGCCATGTCATTGTCGTTGGACTAAATCTGTTTTCAGTGTAATAGACGGACCATTACAATTTGGTCGACTCCGAGTGCTGAGGGAACATTTTCATAAAAAGGGATGAGAAGTCTCAGAGGAGCACTCCTGTTTCAAGAGAAGGATGACTTGAGATCACTCTTGTAGGAGGGTGGGGAGGTGAGGGAGGGCTCAGAGACCTATAAGACCTGTATTGATTGAACCTGCTTCCGTAAAGCCCTCTGGTCGGTGGTTACATCTCCCTATCAGTGGCTGGCTGTCAGTCTGGCTGAGAATCAAGGTAGAGAGGGCTTTGAGAGAGCAGGGCCAAAATAAACAGAGTTAATCTCTATGAAGCAGCAGGGCCAAAACCTGTGGTGAAGGCTCTCCACAACAAAGAAGTCAACCTCCTATTCCCCACTCCTTACATCCAGCTATACACACAAACGGCACACAGCGAAGTCCAATTAAATATCAGGTTATCTTTCTCTCTTCCCCACTGACTTGATACCACATACATTGACCTTCAATATCAAGAAGACTGGATCCTTCTTCGTCAATAGACTATTTTGGGACAGCATCCACCAGAAAATAAAAACACCACTAGAAGAGTTTATCCCCATTTGGTTTGTTCTCTAGGGGATTGAGAATGTGGATACAGTTATTGACTTGTTTTCATATTTCCACAGCTCATTGACCCTGTAGTGATCCCCCAGGGTGTTTTCAATTTCTACTACAAATATAGGATCAGTTTCTCTTTCCACACATTCAATGCTTTGCCATGTCCCTTCTGACAGCGATGCTGTCAGGTACACTGGAGAAATTAATCTTAAGGGAATAATTCACTCCAAAACTATATTTGGGTATTTCCTTCATTATTCCACTGTTATTGTGCATGTCAATAATCCGGTTTTAAAGACATATGACTTACAAAATGCCAATTGTAACTTGCCAGATCATCATGATGCATCATATAGTTAACTTTTGCTGACATCCAAAACATCGTTAACCGGCGATAGCTGACAACCGCATAGCTGATGTTTTGGCGGTGTCGGAGGTGAAACTGCGCTGGAGCTGTCAAATCGGTGAGCAGTTGCTCTTATGATGATTGTCACGAAGCCACAGCCGTCCCACTGGGCACTGATGTCAGTTCAACGTCTAGTTTTGATTTCCATTTGGTTGAGTTGTCAACTAACGTGAATTCAACGTGAAATCGATCAAACGTTTCACCAGGTCATTGGATTTAGATTTGGGTGAAAAAAGACGACATGCCCTTACGTTAATTACTTTTTGTAAATCCAATTAGTTTCCCACGTTGATTCAACATCATCACATAGATGTTTTGGGTTGAAATGATGTGGAAACAACTTTGATTCAACCAGTTTTTGCCAAGTGGGGTTCTGCCAAGTGGGGTTCTACTTGCGTTCAGTTCAGAAAGAGAAAAATGTAGGCTATATGAAATAATGATGCTCAAATTGTAAATCATTAAACAAAATAAGGATGATTTAAGGATGATAAGGATCAGCCTGATTGAGATGTAGATTAAGTTTCACATTCCAGGGGTCAAACTTGTAAACAAGCCTCCATGGGATCTCTTTTAATGCGACTCCGTTCAGCCAATGGCAATGTCTGCTTTAGATATAATGTCAGGAGACACTTTTGGATTTGACAGCTCTAATACAGTTTCACCTCCGACACTGCCAAAACAACCACTATGCGGATGTGTCTAAAGCGAATCTGATTGAATCGAGCCCAAAGAGTTCTCTCCTGACATGACAATGATATGGTAAGAAGCTTCTGCATCGATGGATTCTCTACCTGTCTGGATTTCTCTTGGGTGAACGTTGACAATGGTAGTGACAGGAAGTCTAAATATGACAATAAACATCCTGATAACTGCAAATATGCGTCAGTGTGTCAGTCCTCTTTGACGGTTCTCTTTGAACAATGCCCCTCCCGTATCACCCAGACATTTTATTTTCGTCATCTCAGCTACAGGGGCTCTTTCCTAATATCCTGATTCCCTAACACTTTTTGTGGTGAGGCAGTCAACCACAGCAAGTGCAAAACACTTCCTAAAGCTTTCATCTGTAAGATCCACTTACAGTTACAATACCCAGAAACCCAAGTGTAATTACATGTCCGGAAATGTCTCCGATTACAGTTCTCCTATGGCCCATTAATAAACCAGCACATCAAAGTGTGATTGGGGCCCATTGTGATGGTTTGATAAAGGGGTCCAGAGTGAGGCAATATGTGTGAGAGAAGAAGACAGTGAACAAAACAGTCAATTAAGTCAACTCCACTGGCCTAACAAGTGGGACATTTGATTCCACTCCTTGATTTAGAGTGGGAGGAAGGGCTCAACAAGTGCTGTTTCCAAGACTCTCACCCCCCACCACCCACACATACCTTCAGGGCTGGGTTCAATTTGAATTGAAGACTGTCAATTCAGGAAGTAAACTGGAATTACAATAAACATTTGGGGAAAAAACTACATCTACATTCAATGACTTCAATGAAATGAGGAGTAGCAGCTATTCATATCCAAAGATTTTCAATTTTTGCATTTTTTATTCAAATTCACTACCTTCAATTCGAATTGAACCCAGCCCTGTTAATGTTCCTCACAGTCACACAAACATGGTTGACGTTGTGTATCTCCCAATGTGGCTGTTCTGGGGTCTCTCCTCAAGTGTGAGTCAGAGAACAGAATGGGGCTATGCCGAAGGAGGCACGGTGTGGGATGCGTCAGGGAGAGAGGCGTAACCCCTCGCCAGCGTCTGCCACAGAAAGGGAAAACAGCAATGCACCCTAAACCCCCTGCGTCACCGAAACCGCTACGCTGCTCCTTTCAAGGTGGAGCGATAAAGGCTTTTCCACCGTGTACAGAGACGCCCGGGCTTTGATGGTGGCCGTTTTGGTAGAGTGGTAAAGGCCAGGGGGATCACTATACCCTCATAGAAGCGTCACCTGCACACCTTCCTCCCGCATCGTGTGCCCTCACATAGACATCACAGGTGTTATGTTTTGTCTGGGTTTCTTCCCGGCTTTGATGGTGGCTGCCTCTCATAACATAACCAGGTGCGGGTGGTATGATGAAAGAGTGAGGCTACACTGTAAAAAAAAGTTTTAAAAAATAGAACGTCTCAAAACACCATGATTGTGTAATGAAACCATGAAAAGTTGTACACATAAACTGAGATCTGGTGCTTGGAGGGTGTATGAATGTAAACCCAATGTAAAGTGTGTGAATACAAAGAATGTGTTTTAAAATAGAAATGACATTAAAACTCTGAAACACCCAAAGTGGTTCTTCAACCTGAATATTGGTGTTTTTTTAAGACAGTGTTGTGAAAACAATCAATGGTTTAGAAATGCAAATGGTTTATAGCTTAAATATTGATTGATGATAAAGCGCTATGGAGAATCTCTTTTGTTGATTTCCTCTATTATTTGTTCAATGCTTTATTGAGACAGATTGGATACAGGAGGGGCAATGCGTTTGTACATTTCATTGGAGTTTTACCACTAAACCACTAAATAATTCTTGGGTGCATTAAAATAAAAAACAAAAAGCAACAACACATAGGCATACTTAATAAAAAAGGAATGCATGTCATGCAGAGCCTCTGGTCTATAGCGGTAACGCAACCGACCCCTCTCCCCCCTCAAGACTGGGATTCAATTCCCCACTCCAACCCTTTCAAACTGTTTCTCCCACCTATCTGTATCCCCTCTGTCATTTCATAAGTGTCAAAATATATTTTAAAGTACTTATGCAAGTCATTTCAATAATTTGTTAATTTCATGATTCTCAAAATGTAAGTACACTACATATACAAAATTATGTGGACAACCATTCAAATGAGTGGATTCGGCTATTTCAGCCACACCCGTTGCTGACAGATGTATGAAATCGAGCGCACTGCCATGCAATCTCCATAGACAAACATTGTCAGTAAGAATGGCCTTACTGAAGAACTCAGTAACTTTTAACGTAGCACTGTCATGGCATGCCACCTTTTCATCAAGTCAGTTTGTCAAATTTCTGCCCTGCTAGAGCTGCCCCGGTCAAATGTAAGTGCTGTTATTGAGAAGTGGAAGCTATTATAGCAGCAAATGGGGAACCAACTCCATATTTATGCCCATGATTTTGGAATGAGATGTTCGACGAGTAGGTGTCCACACACCTTTGGTTGTGTGGTGTATATTTCACGAGGATAACCAAAGAGAGTGAGAACTAACTGATTGTCTTGTTGAACATTAAGACACTTCAGAAAAATTACATCTAATTCTGCACTAAATGGGATTCAAAACATCATCATGGTGTTTATAAGATTTTAGAGGGAGGAAACAACTCCAAAAGAGAAGGTATCTAATTCTGCACGAAACAGGACTCAAAACACCAATAGTGTTTTCAATCTGTTTTCAAGGGTCTGGCAAGGTGTTGCAAAACCCTTGATTTAGTGGTGTTACAACACACCATATCAATCTTCAAAACATCTCAGGATGATGTGTTTCAATACTCCACCAAAGTTAAGGTTTTGTCTCCTTCAAGTTGGTGGCAGCTCAGTTGCCACTAGTTTTGGTGTTACAAAGCACTTAATTTGAAGAGTGTACTTGTTCATCAACAGCTTCCTCTCTTTTTTATACCCCAGTCAAATGAATACACCCATGAGCCCCCTGATGAAAGCTGATGAATAGCCAAAGCCACATTGTTCCCGTGCATTGTCTCCAAACAACCTCCTCTGCATTTCAAATACATGACAGTAACAGAACACAGGGCTTAGTTACATTGTAAATTGTGCATATCCCTGATTAAACTATAAGCTCTTTATAAATGTGTCTAATATCTCCACCTCCAGGCAACCACAGTCACGCCCAGTAAGTGCAATGTACTAATATGCTAAGCTGGCTGAACAGTGAACTCATAAAGAAGCATTTGCTTCATAGATGTACATATAAGGCAGTGGCCAAAGGCTGCTCATTAGTCTCCAACTCTCGATCACAGGTGCCATGGTTAACGGGGCAGAAACGGCTCACTACCAACCAGACTCAGTCAGCACAGTCTCTCTGTATACCTCACACATGGCTTCAGCATGTGTTGTACTCCCCCACCCTCATCCTGTTTTAGAAAACTATATCTCTACTCCCGCTCTCTCTCCCAGAAGTTATTCTCACAGGCTGACATGCCATTAGAGGTCAGTCCACGCCAGGGCTCCAAACGAGAAAAAAATGTTGGTAACACTAGGTAGCCTAGTGGTTAGAGTGTTGGGTCAGTAACCAAAAGGTTTCTGGAATGATTCCCAGAGCCGACAAGGTAAACATATGTTGTTCTGCCCCTGAGCAAGGCAGTTAACCCACTGTTCCCTGGGTGCTGACACATTTCAGTTGTACAACTGACTAGGTGTCCCCCCTTTCCTTTTTTACATGTTGTACACTAGAAACTCATATGTAACCCTGTAAAGACTTGTTTATTGTAAAAGCTAAAATGTTGATACAAATACCTGTCATTGAAGTTACAAAGTAATTTGTGGATTATTAGGTGTCTTTCTACATTGTGTAAAAAGCATTTCCTATTGAGATACTTTACATTGGTCCCAAGTATGGTCTTTGCAACACCAGGGTTCTAGGTTCAATTCTCAAGTTACCAGGTTGTTAGCTAGCTAGCTAATGAGGTAACATGACTGAACAAGTTGTTAACAGCCCGCAAGTAGTTTATGAATGAAAAATGTGCCATGAAAATGGAGAAGGCATCCAGCTGCAAAACAAGGAAAAAATGTAGCGCCATTGTGATGAGATAACTCAGGACCGTGGAACAAGACAGTACAAGAGCTTATCGCAAAGAGCAGTGGCCGGATCTAGGCATGTTGCATTGGTACACATTTTAATACAGAGATAGGCCTTTCATTTAGAATTTGGTTTTGTGTAGTTATGCCAATATATTTGAGACAAGTGAATTGCAGTTAATTTGGTCTTTGACTTAATAAGTAAAATATATTGGAGTAGCAAAAAGGGAAACAACAAGTCCCAGACAGTTCGCAATAGAACAATGTTCTGCCAGAGGGGGGTATCGCAATGTTCTGCCAGAGGGGGTATCGCAATGTTCTGCCAGAGGGGGTATCGCAATGTTCTGCCAGAGGGGGTTCGCAATGTTCTGCCAGAGGGGGTATCGCAATGTTCTGCCAGAGGGGGTATCGCAATGTTCTGCCAGAGGGGGTATCGCAATGTTCTGCCAGAGGGGGTATCGCAATGTTCTGCCAGAGGGGGTATCGCAATGTTCTGCCAGAGGGGGTATCGCAATGTTCTGCCAGAGGGGGGTATCGCAATGTTCTGCCAGAGGGGGTATCGCAATGTTCTGCCAGAGGGGGTATCGCAATGTTCTGCCAGAGGGGGTATCGCAATGTTCTGCCAGGGCAATGTTCTGCCAGAGGGGGTATCGCAATGTTCTGCCAGAGGGGGTATCGCAATGTTCTGCCAGAGGGGGTATCGCAATGTTCTGCCAGAGGGGGTATCGCAATGTTCTGCCAGAGGGGGTATCGCAATGTTCTGCCAGAGGGGGTATGAATGTTCTGCCAGAGGGGGTTCGCAATGTTCTGCCAGAGGGGTATCGCAATGTTCTGCCAGAGGGGGTATCGCAATGTTCTGCCAGAGGGGGATCGCAATGTTTGCCAGAGGGGGTATCGCAATGTTCTGCCAGAGGGGGTAAATGTTCTGCCAGAGGGGGTATCGCAATGTTCTGCCAGAGGGGGTATCGCAATGTTCTGCCAGAGGGGGTACGCAATGTTCTGCCAGAGGGGGTTCGCAATGTTCTGCCAGAACAATGTTCTGCCAGAAGGGGGTATCGCAATGTTCTGCCAGAGGGGGTATCGCAATGTTCTGCCAGAGGGGGTATCGCAATGTTCTGCCAGAGGGGGGTATCGCAATGTTCTGCCAGAGGGGGGTATCGCAATGTTCTGCCAGAGGGGGGTATCGTTACTACTTGAATTCTTTGGATTATCTGATTATCATCAGTGATTGGAATGAATTGTGCTCGTTGACAAAACAGACCTATGTAATATGTAATATGTAATATGGTTCACAACTTTTGAACGGCTTGTGATGGAGACAAAGTGTTTTTCTCTGTAGTAATGATGCAACCACCAAAGTCACAAATCTGCTCTCTCTTTTTTCTCTCTATGGCACTTGGGAAACAGCAGTACAATCATTAGGCTTCAACAAGTATTGGCAGAATTTTTTTCTAATGCACTGGTGCTCCCAAATAAAAATTCTCACAGAAAAATAGTTTGGAGCATATTTTAAATATATATTTTGTCATTTTGCATGTTATTTTGGCATTAATATGTGACACATATCAGTGTAAAAAAAATATTGATTCAATGCATACAAACATGGTCTCTTTTTTGCTTTATTGAGTAAGGCAGCTCCAAAATGCAGGTGTTTCAGCCTAGCTCAGTGCTTGGTGTGGTGAAGCTGCAGCCAGCATAAAATACAGAGCGTAGGGGTTGGTAATCTTCTCTACTTTCTCTACTTGCGCTGTGATTGGCTCAGTGTTCCTACGTCACCGCAAAACTCAGGGAGAGCTAGAAAGTCCAAACCCCATTGGGTGCTGCCATAAATTAACATTAGAAGTGCCCATCCAAGGTTATTGGCCATAGATAAAATTATGTCAAATCACGTTATATCTACTGTAGCTTTGATTGAACTGATTCAACATCATACTTTCAAAATCGTAGCTAGCAAGCTAGACAAGCAGTCATCATCATGAATCACACCGAGAATCTACTGGCAAATCATTTTCATATGAAGACAACAAAAAAAACAAGCTCCGAATGGGAAAATATGTTTTGAACAGTCATCCTTTTCGGAATTCCAAGTAGGGAACTCGGGCCTCTTTTTAGAGCTCTGACCTAAAGAACACTGATGTCCTGATTCGACCTTGTTTTTTTCCAGAGTTCCCAGTTGTCTTGAAAGCACCATTAACACAGAGAATGCCAGACTTTGATGACAAAGTTTCATGACAAATTTTGCCCACAAGAAGGACCGCCGTGCCACCTTTCTGTTCATGTGAGCACAGCACAATAGTAAGTCCATAAATGTATTGTATTGTATGCTGCTGCATCAATTATGAAATATGCCAAGGAAATATGTATACTGTAGCTAAGAAAGTAATAATAAGTGTATGTTGTATAGTAAGCTGTCCATGTGCCTCACCATATAATTTGGTCCCTTTCCCCCTCAACTTAACTTACTGTTCTGACTTGGTGGTGCACATGCAGCCAGCAGCCTGTTTTAGAAAAATGTCATCATCGAATATATTAAAAGCTTTCAATGTCTGCTTACATGCCCCCTTGATTTATCCTATGGTTCTGACTTGGTGTACATGGAGTATACTGTAAGAACGGCCCATGTTCTGAATTGTGTCACTGTCAATTTCAAAAGTGCTGAACAAGTAGTTATTTTAAAAGGCATTAAATGTGGCTGAATTAACTGTTTTGCTGCCAGACAAGGCTCCCGCTGATAGCCAGATGTAGTGGGGGTAAGGATTCACTCCATGGTGCTGAAAAGAAAGCTCTGCTGTTGGGACAGCTTTATGTAGGCCCAAACAGTTTGTGTGCACCGTTTGTCACTGTTATAGTGCAATTCATGTATTGTTTTTTTGTTTTGTTTGCCCCACCATGATTTACATGCAAAATCATCACTGACACCAATTAATGCCTCATTTGAAAAAGCCCCCCCTTTTCCTTTTCCCTCCCTTTATTTCTCTCTCTTTCTTCTCTTTATCTCCCTCCCTCCCTCTTCTTCTGCCCCACACAACTGTGGCTTCCTCATCTGTTTACATATTATGTTTCCATATAGACAAAGGGAATACCTTGGGACTGAGGGTATGAAACACGCACCGCTCGGTGGGCACTCACCTAGCTCACGACCAACCTCCCCATCAGTCCATACATCACTGAGTCAATCCCCCTGTGTTCACCTCGCTGCCTTCACCCTTTGATGCCGGATCATTAGTTACTTTACACAGACCTGAAAAATCGCATATTGGGAGAAGAAAACATCAAATGCACTCAAAAGTACCCACAGCAGGGAGAGAGATGCCTGATGAAAGATGAAAAAGGTGCTGGAAGAGTTTCAAAGGGATGCAAATGGAACAAACATCGAGGTAGATGATCATTCATACATTTTATCACTCTATTGTCAAAACCATCCATCATCAACACAGAGGCATTCCCAACCGCAAAGTCCTTGAAAAAAACCTGTGTATAAAACCTGTCATGAGGGAAGAGGATTAGGAAAAACGTTCTTATTTGAATTAATAGTCCTTAGGAGAGCGAGCTGCTACTTCTGGAGGTGGAATTTCTGTTACACTGCTTGTCACTTTATTATGTGTGTGTGTGTGTGGGGGGGTATGTGTGTGTGTGTGTGTGTGCGCGTAGGGGCGTCATGCACTCATTATTTTAGAGGGGCACAAAGTTCGTGAGGATGGAGGGGGCGCTTGTTGCAGAATTTTGAATGTTTTAAACACCTGAAACAGATGTTCTTTCTGCAATCTAGAGCCATAACCATTATTTTTCTGCATAGGTTATCTAAGCATACATTACCACCTCTTTACCTGTTCAATTGTAATTTTAGTGAGGGTGTCATTCTGACTTGTAAATCACACATCTCAATATAACAGCAACATACATAGGATATTACATCCAAATTGCAACACAGTACATGGGATCCTAACACAACATAATTAATCATTAATGGGGCTCCCAAGTGGCCAGGCTGCCACCCAGGCTGTATCGCAGCAATTGGGAGTCTCATGAGGTGGTGCCCAGTGTTGTCAGGGGTAGGCTGCCATTGTTAATAAGATTTTGTTCTTAACTGACTTGCCTGGTTAAAAAATATATATTTTTAAATGATATTATCATAAGGTGCAAGATTACATTTAAACCAAGTATTTTTTCTAGGCATACCTCTTGAACTTTCTGTATCCTCCTGACCGGTGTCTTTTTTAAAGAAAGAATTTCTTTTTTAAAGAAACTAAATATGCTTCTCTGCAAAAATCAGGGTAAACATTTTAAAGGAACGTCTTATTTTTTTTGCAAACTTTATTTAACTAGGCAAGTCAGTTAAGAACAAATTGTTATTTTCAATGACAGCCTAGGAACAGTGGGTTAACTGCCATGTTCAGGGGCAGAATGACAGATCTGACCTTGTCAGCTCTGGGATTCATTCTTGCAACTTTTCGGTTACTAGTCCAACGCTCTAACCACTAGGCTACCTGCTGCCCCATTATTCAGTACATTTAGTAATTGCTTGCTTTTCTAAAGTCTCGCAAACCTTGCCAGCAGGCATGCCAGCTAAGATAGTTAGACAAGCTACTCTCAAGCTACTCTGCTGATTGATAGCCTGAAACGGCTTAGTAGAGGTTGGGAACCTATCTGGGCAAGCTACAGCCTAAATTGCTAATTGACTAGTAGCATTACATAGAAAAAACAAACAGAACAAATCTAGCATGTGCCCCTGTGCCCCTGTGCCCCATATGGGCACGATGCCTCTGTGTGCTCCTCCACCAATCATCCACACATAGTTATAATGGGAATAATGTGTGTTGCATCTGCACTTAATGTGGGGTCCAAGGTTTTATGGAACCCTGCGGTTGTGGAAGGCCTCAAATGATTCCATTTGGTGTAGGAGAGAGAGAGAGAACAAACAAATATCTGAATCTTAACAAGATTCCACATCTGAAATGATTCATTAATTCTATTAGTTGGTCACTTCTACAGCCTAACTTGTTTGCTTGGTTCAATTCTTTAGTTGCAGAAGATTAGACTAAGTGAGCCAAGTGCCTCTGAAAGGACCCACAAAATGTAGGTAAAAACATATCAATGTCATCATCTGCATGAGGCACTCCTATTAAAACCGTTTGTCCTTGACCTCCCTCTGCTTGCTCTGTCTGTCTGCTGCTGTGCTGTGTCCCTGTCACCACACACACACATACACACAATTCCAAAGGAAAGGTGAACTCAGCAGGAGGCACTGCATGTGGCTTTGACGATGGAGACGTGAGAAGGCTGCTAAAACACACTGTGGATATGTGTGCATGTGTGTATCTGACTCTGCATAGGCTCTGAATACTGTCACATAGATTCTGAACAGAAAGTGAACGCAAAGGAAGGACCATTGATAAAGAATAGGATGTGTTCAGTCAATTGAAAATGGATGGGGGGTAGTTGTAATTAACCTGAGAGAGTGAAAGAATCTCATAACAGTGGGAATCACTGTAGGATTGGGTAGCAGATGAATATGGTTAAATGCAGGGATGGGTGCCAAAATGGAACTAGCGATGAAAAGATGGGCCCAAGGACGAGAGGAAAGTGTCCACAATTTAATTCCTAAACTCATCTCCCTTCACATCTATACTCTCGTTCCAACACCTAATCTCAACAAGAATGCTTCAATATATTATAGAAGTGATGATAGTCGATTCTATATTAGGTTTTGAGCCAGCAATGCATGTTCAATTGATTTTTCCCCCTCGTCATTCCTCCGTCAATACTACATATTATGGAACGAAATTTGTTTCCTCGGTACCCTGAATTCCCGAAATAATCAGCAGATGGCGTTCACAAGTTCTCATTTGCAGTTGCGACCTGGCCAGGATAAGGCAAAGCAGTGCGACACAAACAACAGAGTTATAAACAAACGTACAGTCAATAACCCAATAGAAAAGTCTATATACAGTGTGTGCAAATGTAGTAAGATTAGGGAGGTAAGGCAAGAAATAGGCCATAGTGGCGAAAAATTACAATTTAGCATTAACACTGGAGTGGTAGTTGAGCAGAAGGTGATGTGCAAGTAGAGATACTGGGGTGCAAAGGAGCAAAACATAAATAATATGAGGATCAGGTAGTTGGGTGGGCTATTTACAGATGGGCTGTGTACAGGTGCAATGATCGGTATGCTGCTCTGACAGCTGATGCTTAAAGGGAGATGTAAGACTCCAGCTTCAGTGATTTTTGCAATTCGTTCCAGTCATTAGCAATATAGAACTGGAAGGAAAGGGCCAAAAGAGGAGTTGGCTTTGGGGATGACCAGTGAAATATACCTGCTGGAGAGCGTGCTACGGGTGGGTGTTGCTGGTGACCAGTGAGCTGAGATAAGGCGGGGCTTTACCTAGCAAATACTTATAGATGACCTGGAGCCAGTGGGTTTGGCGATGAATATGTAGTGAGGGCCAGCCAACGAGAGCATACAGGTCGCAGTGGTGGGTAGGATATGGGGCTTTGGTGACAAAACGGAGGGCACAGTGATAGACTACATCAAATTTGCTGAGTAGAGTATTATAGGCTATTTTGTAAAAGACATCGCCGAAGTCAAGGATCAGTAGGATAGTCCGTTTTACGAGGGTATGTTTGGCAGCATAAGTGAAGGAGGCTTTGTTGCGAAATAGGAAGCTGATTCTAGATTTAATTTTGGATTGGAGATACTTAATGTGAGTCTGGAAGGAGAGTTTACAGTCTAATCAGACACTTAGAATATGTGGACAACTACAAATACCTAAGTCAGAACCGTCCAGAGTAGTCAAGCTAGACGGGCGGGTGGCTGCAGGCAGCGATCGGTTGAAGAGCATTAGTTTAGCTTTACTTGCATTTAAGAGCAGTTGGAGGCCACAGAAGGAGTGTTGTATGTCATTGAAGCTCGACTGGAGGTTTGTTAACACAGTGTCCAAAGAAGGGCCAGAAGTATACAGAATGGTTTCGTTTGCGTAGAGGAGGATCAGAGAATCACCAGCAGCAAGAGCGACATCATGGGGCGTGCTATTTTAAGATGATGTGGAAAGCACTTTTAAAGAATAACCATGCATCTTCTACTGACAGAATGAGGTCAATATCCTTCCAGGATACCTGGGCCAGTTAGAAAGGCCTGCTCGCTGAAGTGTTTTACAGCGTTTGACAGTGATAAGGGTGGTCGTTTGACCACGGGCCCATTATGGACCCAGGCAATAAGGCAGTGATCGCTGAGATCCTGGTTGAAGACAGCAGAGGTGTATTTAGAGGACAGGTTGGTCAGGATGATATCTATGAGGGTGCCCGTGTTTACGGATTTAGGGTGGTACCTAGTAGGTTCCTTGATCATTTGTGTGAGATTGAGGGCATCTAGCTTAGATTGTAGGACGGCCGGGGTGTTAAGCATATCCCATTTTAGGTCATCTATCAGTACAAACTCTGAAGATAGATGGGGGGGGGGGCAATCAATTCACATATGGTGTCCAGGGGACAGCTGGGGGCTGAGGGGGGCTGTAACAAGCGACAACAGTGAGAGACTTATTTCTGGAAAGGTGGATTTTAAAGGTTGAAGCTTGAACTGTTTGGGCACAGACTTGGATAGCATGAGAGAACTCTGCAGACTATCTCTGCAGTAAGATTGCATCTCCACCCCCTTTGACAGTTTGATCTTGGCGAAAAATATTGAAGTTGGGAATGGAAATTTCTGAATTGTAGGTGGCCTTCCGAAGTCAGGATTCAGACAGGGCTAGGACATCAGGGTTGGCGGAGTGTGCTAAAGCATTGAATAAAACAAACTTAGGGAGGAAGCTTCTGATGTTAACATGCATGAGACCAAGGCTTTTACGGTTACAGAAGTCAACAAATGAGAGCGCCTGGGGAATAGGAGTGGAGCTGGGGGCTACAGGGCCTGGGTTAACCTCTACATCACCAGAGGAACAGAGGAGGAGTACGATAAGGGTACGGCTAAAGGCTATAAGAACAGAGCAGATTTCTGGGAATGGTAGAATAGATTCAGGGCATAATGTACAGACAAGTGTATGGTAGGATGTCAGTACAGTGGAGGTAAACCTAGGTGTTGAGTGACGATGAGAGTGGTTGCATCTCTAGAGGCACCAGTTAAGCCAGGTGAGGTCTCTGTATGTGTGTGGGGTGGGACAAAAGAGCTATCTAAGGCATGTTGAGCGGGACTGAGGGCTCTACAGTGAAATAAAATAATTAGAACTAGCCAACACAGCAGTAGACAAGGCATATTGACATTAGAGAGAGGCATAAAGCAATCACGGGTGTTGATCAGGAGAGCGAAGACAACAACAGGTAAATGGCGGGTCACTTAGGTACATACAGGACCTGAGTTCGAGGCTGGGGCCGACAGGTAAACAAAATGAGGTACCGTGTTTATTGAAACAGTCCAAGGGGCATCAGCTGTGTAGCTGAATGATCATAGGGTCAAAAGAGCAGCAGTAGTGAGTCAGGGTGCCGTTCGAATGTTAATATTACGCTAGGCGAGCAGGGGACACAGTGTTCAGAAAGCTAGCGGGCCGGGGCTAGGCAGATGGTTCTTTGATGACAGAATAGCCTGTTTGAGACCATATCGGGCGATCACGTCGGCTGCTCCGTGTCGACAATAAACGGTAAAGGCTAATTGGCAAAAGAGTTATTGTAGCCCTAGAATTAGCTGTGAAGCTCGAATGACCGAGCAAGATTACATATCAAAAGTGCCTCCCATTTGAATATCCGAGAAAGGTATTGATATATTTATAAACAATCAGCAAATCATGAAGGAAAGCAAACTAATTACATGGGGACTAACAGGCTAATATTTCATTTTTGTTGAACGAGTAACAGAAAAAGATGGACAGAATTAGGATTACAGATCATTCAAAGTGAGAAATGCTGCTTGTCCTCAATTGCGATCTATCTGTTCTACTCTATGTACCGAGCTGTGACGCAAAACTGAAACCTTGCCACACTCTCATATCTTAGCAACAGTAGCTACACAAGTTAACTAGCTAGCTAACGTTATATCCAAACAACATTGATGGTCAATATATTTTTTAATTCAAGCCTATATTATTGAAATTGCATCTGTTTTGCTAGTTGACGTTGTAACATTAGTTGCTATCTTGCTAGCTTTCTAGCCAGGCTCCAGGGTTCACGTCTCGTCCAAGAAAACCAGCTGTGGCAACAGTTGGCTAGCTGGCTAGCTAACTTGTTGTACCTTCACAACATTGACCCTCAACATACAGTCATTTACACACTCCACACATTTCTTGTTAACAAACTATAGTTTTGGCAAGTTGGTTAGGACATCTACTTTGTGCATGACACAAGTAATTTTTCCAATTCCAATTGTTTACAGACAGATTATTTAACTTATAATTCACTGTATTCCAGTTAATACAGTAATTTCACAATTCCAGTGGGTCAGAAGTTTACATACACTAAGTTGACTGTGCCTTTAAACAGCTTGGAAAATTATGTGGTCCTGTGTAGCTCAGTTGGTAGAGCATGGCGCTTGTAACGCCAGGGTAGTGGGTTCGATCCCCGGGACCACCCATACGTAGAATGTATGCACACATGACTGTAAGTCGCTTTGGATAAAAGCGTCTGCTAAATGGCATATTTTTTATGTAATGGCTTTAGAAGATTCTAAGGCTAATTAACATAATTTGAATCAATTGGAGGTGTACCTGTGGATGTATTTCAAGGCCTACCTTCAAACTCAGTGCCTCTTTGCTTGACATCATGGGAAAATCAAAAGAAATCAGCCAAAACCTCCACAAGTATGGTTCATCCTTGGGAGCAATTTCCAGATGCCTGAAGGTACCACGTTAATCTGTACAAACAATAGTTTGTAAGTATAAACACCATGGGACCACGCAGCAGTCATGCCACTCAGGAAGGAGACACGTTCTGTCTCCTAGAGGTGAACGTCCTTTGGTGCGAAAAGTGCAAATCAATCCCAGAACAACAGCAAAGGACCTTGTGAAGATGCTGGAGGAAACAGGTACAAGTATCTGTATCCATAGTAAAACGAGTCCTATATCGACATAACCTGAAAGGCCACTCAGCAAGAAAGAATCCACTGCTCCAAAACTGCACCTTTTTATTTAATGAGGCAAGTCAGTTAAGAACACATTCTTATTTTCAATGACGGCTTGGGAACTGCCTGTTCAGGGGCAGAACGACAGATTTGTACCTTGTCAGCTCGGGGGTTTGAACTCGCAACCTTCCAGTTACTAGTCCAACGCTCTAACCACTTGGCTACGCTGCCACCCCCGCACCTGGGGACAAAGATTGTACTTTTTTGAGAAATATCCTCTGGTCTGATGAAACAAAAACAGTACTATTTGGCCATAATGACCATTGTTTTGTTTGGAGGAAAAAGGGGGAGGCTTGCAAGCTGAAGAACAACATCCCAACCGCGAAGGACAGGGGTGGCAGCATCATGTTGAGGGGGTGCTTTGCTGCAGGAGGGACAGGTGCACTTCACAAAATAGATGGCATCATGAGGCAGGGAAATTATGTGGATATTTTGAAGCAACATCTCAAGACATCAGTCAGGAAGTTAAAGCTTGGTCGCAAATTAGTCTTCCAAATGGACATACTTCCAAAATTGTGGCAAAATGGCTTAGCTACTCTTTGACCATATTTCTAATATTATTTGGAGTCTCATCCCAAAATCATTCAAGTGTCCAGGCAATGTTGTTCTGCACTAAAATGTCTGTTGACTGATGTTGCAGCATCTTAGCTTGATTTATTCTCACTTTCTGACAATTGTGTAATTCATAAACAAGTTAGTTATTGAAATGCAAACAGCAGGTAATGAGACCAGTTACAGAAAGTACTAAAATACCAAAACATAAAAAACTATAATATTTTGCTCAAATCAACCTCACCAACATGTCTGTAATACAGCACTACACAAACAAACAAGAACATGAAACAAAGATGATTCACTTTATTTCAGATGATAATGTAATGGTGAATGGATCATACATTGTTAAATGTGGTAGCTGCAAAGCTGCCTGTGTTTACATTCCTCTCAGGCCAATCAACGAAGATGGCTATAGTAGAGGGAAAGATTTTACAAGATAAAAAGGGTGGGGGGACTAGGTGGAAGTTCAGGTACCCTGGAGAGTTACCCTCCTGTAGCATATCAACCAGCTAGTTATTTGAATCAGGCGCACTAGATTAGGGTTGGAGAAAACCTACAAGATGGTAACTCTGCAGGAGAGCAGATCATTCTGGATCTTGCGTTGAGTCTGTTGACTCCATTTTGAGGGGGCCTGATTGGTATCACACTTCTCCCCTCAGCTAACACACCTTATTAATACCTAATTGTATTCCGAAGACTAGAGTTGCCCATCTCTCTGATAAACTTTCACCATGCTCACCTGAAAAACTTAAGTTTGCAAACTGCAGCAACACTGACACTTTTTTAAAAACCAAGCAATGCTCTCCTATCTAACCTACATGCTTGTGGTCGGCAAAGAAAGAATAAAAGGTACACGTAACAAACATTAATTGAGGGGATATTCAATGTGTTCAGAGTTGGATCATATGGTAGCCAGGGAGAGGTGGGGAATGTGATTAGTCTAGATAGAACAGCATTTCTATATTTATCCTGGTCCTGGGGCCCCAAAGGGGTGCACATGTCTTTTTTGCCCGAGCACTACACGGACGATTCAAATGATCCACTTATCATCAAGTGTTGATTAGCCAGTCTGAGATATGGCTTTTTCTTTGCAACTTTGCCTAGAAGGCCAGCATCCCGGAGTCACCTCTTCACTGTTGATGTTGAGACTGGTGTTTTTCTGGTACTATTTAATGAAGCTGCCAGTTGAGGACTTGTAAGGCGTCTGTTTCTCAAACAAGACACTCTAATGCACTTGTCCTCTAGCTCAGTTGTTCACCGGGGCCTTCCACTCCTCTTTCTATTCTGGTTAGAGACAGTTTGCACTGTTCTGTGAAGGGAGATGTACACATAGTTGTATGAGATCTTCAGTTTCTTGGCAATTTGTAACATGGAATAGCCTTCATTTATCAGAACAAGAAAATAAAGTTATTTGTTTCTGGACATTTTGAGCCTGTAATCAAACCCACAAATGCTGATGCTCCAGATACTCAACTAGTCTAAAGAAGGCCAGTTTTACTGCTTCTTTAATCAGAACAACAATTTCCAGCTGTGGACATAATTGCAAAGGGTTATCTAATGATCAATTAGCCTTTTGCAATTATAAACTTGGATTAGCTAACACAACGTGCCATTGGAACACAGGAGTGATGGTTGCTGATAATGGGCCTCTGTACCCCTATGTAGATATTCCATAAAAAATCTGCAGCTTTCAGCTACAATAGTCATTTACAACATGAACAATGTCTGCACTGTATTTCTGATAAATTTGATGTTATCAAAATGGACAAAAAATGAGCTTTTCTTTCAAAAACAAGGACATTTCTAAGTGACCCCAATCTTTTGAACAGTAGTGTACAGTACATGGTCTTATCAGTAAGACTTACCAGTATAAATACAGGTATTCTTTTAGGAAATGGGGTGCTTGTCAAGGTGAATAATGCATTACTAAACCTTCTAAAAAGACATTGAGGATCTGAGGGGAGGATATTCACGTGTGCATTGTAGAGAAAGCCATAGGTGGAGCAATAGGCTTTCTAACTGCACGTGCATGTGCACATGGCTAGCTGAACGCTGAACTCTTCATTAAGACAAAGCTGAAACATCAATCCATGGGCGAGTCAGAACTCTTCATTAAGACAAGGCTGAAACATCATACCATGTGCGAGTCAGTGCCACATTTTAATTTGTGACAAAATCAAAATGAAAGAAAAGTAATCTGGCAAATTCAACAGGCTATGGTGTGATATAGTCTTTTAGAAGTGCCGTCTTTATCTTATTATTTATCGCTATTGCCATCTTTGGTGTGCTTATCAATGTATAAGCACCCTTTCCCCACTCCTATCACTCCTATCTGTGGAACAGCTTGTTGCGTTGTGGCCATAGACATATAATCCATAGAAGGGTTTTGGAACCTCTAACCCTGGCAATTTGACTGATAAACTCATGGGTACACTAGCAGCAATGGCTGCCAGTCTTGACTTGAATGGGAACTGCCATCTGTGGATTATATGTCTATGGTTGGTTGTGACTGTCAGTTTGCCTTTCGCAAATTTCCAAATACAATCGTGCCCAAAAAACTCTACAGTTTGGAAGCAAATGCTGTCCTTAACAAATGTGTAATTTGATAGGTATTTTAACATTACGATTTTTTAAAACACAAATAAACACTTGATTGATAAAATAATTTATCAGCCGTCATCCTCAAATGAAGGGGATGATGACACAATCTTTGCGAGAGGGAGGGTATTTGATTTCATTGGTCCTCAACTTGTGGTTCAGGCACTTCATTCAGGATAAATTGAGTTAGCCCTCAGTTAGCTTGCTCTGGAGCAGGTTAGTTCTGAAGGATTCGTTGCCATAGACATGTATCTGGCTGAAAGGTTATCTCGAGTTGAACTCAGAGTTGACCAAAGTTACCTCGCTAACTCTTCAAACCTGATTCGTAGTATAGGGCTCAGGGCGAAGCCCCCTCTGTTGACATCTCCTCTGTCCCACCGCTACTGCACTTTGCTCTCAGTTCACCACCAAAAAACTTCTTGTTGTGTCTGCACATGCACATACACACCCACACACCCACACACACACGAGACAGATGGAGAGACATCACAGTAAATCAACCATACACTAACACTATCTACAAACAATTAACAAAGCAATCACTAATAAGGATTTGATGGTTCATCATAATGAGATGGTGAGTACTGAATGACTCCAACTACTTAGCATCAATGAGTTGTACTGTAGCATGATGTCATAAAGACAGATGAATATATATATTTTTAAACCATTATTTAACTAGGCAAGTTGGTTTTAAGAACAAATTCTTATTTACAATGAGTCTACCAAAAGGCAAAATGTCTCCTGCGGGGAGACAAAACACACATCACGACGAGAGACACCACAACACTACATAAAGAGAGACCTAAGACACCATCATAGCATGGCAGCAACACATGAAAATACAACATGGTAGCAACACAACATGACAACATGGTAGCAACATAACATGGCAGAAGCACAACATGGTAGCAGCACAAAACATGGTACAAACATTACTGGGCAGAGACAACAGCACAAAGGACAAGAAGGAAAAGACAATAAACCATGCGAAGCAGCCAGAACTGTCAGTAAGCGTGTCCACGATTGAGTCTTTGAATGAAGAGATGAGACATGCTCACCTCTATTGTGCTTTGCTGTGCCTCTACCTCTTTCTTCATTTTTTCTTTTCCTGAGAGGTTTCATTAGACTCCATTGAACGAGACAGGCAGGTCCAGTATATAACCTTCCAGCAGTCTCTATTAATGATCACATTGTTGGACAAAACACTTCTATCTACATGCCATAAGGCTGATGAACACTTGAACAGGACTGAACAGGACTGCTCTGATGCACCTTAGCACACATGCACTCACTCACGCACACACCCACACAGACATACACACAACCGCACACACACACAGTACATTCCTGCTACACATACATCACAACTGCTACCAGACTCTTATTTTGATTGCTAAATACTGCACAATTTAATCCCCCCTTTCCTAAAAAACATGTAAATATTGGACAATAACCTGTGCCTTCCTGTATTATACTTATGCTGAAATGTTTGTAAAATTCTACTGAGCTATTTACTTTATGTTCATATTTTTTGCTTTTAATATTTCTTATTGTTGTTGCATTGTCGAGAAGGAACCATCTGTATCCTATACATATTACTAATACAACTTGAAACTAATGTTATAGAGTCTGTTACATGTACATGACTAACAAAGGGGCTGCAGTCTACATCATCCCATTACAGTACACTCCATTAGGCCCCATTAACTTCCATTTGCCCGTGGTGTGTTTGTGTGTGTGTGTTACACCTGGAATTGAGGCCAGTCAGTAAGCATGCCTGGTCTGTGGGTGTTCTTCCACCAGCGCAGTTTGTCTTGCTCATTGATAGCCATGAGAGCGTTGTGGAGATTATTACTCATTATACAGCCTTCACACTTGGAGAGAGGAGAGAGAAAAGTGGGAGAGGAAAAGATAGAAAGGGGAGGAAGAGAGAGGGGGAATGAGAGATCAGGGCATGACAAACTATCACATCCACACACACCCTCCTAGTAACAGACTGATTTCAGGTTCAGCCTACCTCTCGTTGTTGGTGACATCCATTGCGGATCATTGTTGACCCTCTTCCTCTCCTCCTCCTGTGATTGGTCAAAGATAGACTTGCACCTGGAAGGAGATGTACACATTATTACACATACCCATGAACATAGACCTTGTAGCTAGTTGTTAACTGTGCTGAGTTGCCAAAGGTCTGTAGCTAGCCAGATAACACTAGCGAGATAACTTGGATAGTTAGTTCTCTGTGACCTAACGTTAACTAGTTAGATAGTTAGATCATTTGCTAGCTTGTTAACAGTGTCCCCTAATATCGACAATACAATGGCACAATTCGCTAAATTAACTAACGTTAACTAGCTAGCTACAACGTTAATGGATATAAAAAGGGAATCCAATGACTTTTGGTTCCAATGACTGAAGGCCCTACCAAACTAGCTAGCTGTGTAACTTATGGGGAGAGTAGCTATATATCTTATAAAATAGTTAGTTAGCTAGCTATCAATGTCCAAAGGTTACCTAAACTAGCTAGCTAGTTGAAGTTGAAGTCAGAAGTTTACAACCATCTCAGCTAAATAACTTTAAACTCAGTTTCACAATTCCTGACATTTAATCCGAGTAACAATGCCCTGTTTTAGGTCAGCTAGGATAACCACTTTATTTTAAAAATGTGAAATGTCAAAATAATAGAAGAGAGAATGATTTTTTTCAGTTTTCATTTCTTTCATCACATTCCCAGTGAGTCAGAAGTTTACATACACTCAATTAGTATTTGGTAGCATTGTCTTTAAATTGCTTAACTTGGGTCAAACATTTTGGGTAGCCTTCCACAAGGGTCCCACAATAATTTTGGTGAATTGTGGCCCATTCCTTCTGACAGAGCTGGTGTAACTGAGTCAGGTTTGTAGGCCTCCTTGCTCGCACACGCTTTTTCAGTTCTGCCTTCAAATTTTCTACAGGATTGAGGTCAGGGCTCCAATACCTTGACTTTGTTGTCCTTAAGCCATTTTGCCACAACTTTAGAAGTATGCCTCGGGTCATTGTCAATTTGGAAGACCCATTTGCGACCAAGCTTTAACTTCCTGACTGATGTCTTGAGATCTTTCTTCAATATATCCTCATAATTTTCCTACCTCATGATGCCATCTATTTTGTGAAATGCACCAGTCCCTCACGTAGCAAAGCACCCCCACAACATGAATCTGCCACCCACGTGCTTCACGGTTGGGATGGTGTTCTTCGGCTTGCAAGCTTCCCCATTTTACCTCCAAACATAATGACGATCATTATGGCCAAACAGTTCTATTTTTGTTTCATCAGACCAGAGGACATTTCTCCAAAAAGTATGATCGTTGTCCCCATGTGCATTTGCAAATCGTAATCTGGATTTTTTTTATTGTGGTTTTGAAGCAGTGGCTTCTTTCTTGCTGAGTGGCCTTTCAGGTTATGTCGATATAGGACTTGTTTTAATGTGGATATAGATACTCTTGTACCTGTTTCGTCCAGCATCTTCACAAGGTCCTTTGCTGTTGTTCTGGGATTCATTTGCACTATTCTCACCAAAGTACGTTCATCTTTAGGAGACAGAATGCGTATCCTTCCTGAGTGGTCCCATGGTGTTTATACTTACATACTATTGTTTGTACAGATGAACGTGGTAACTTCAGGTGTTTGTAAATTGCTCCCAATGATGAACCAGACTTGTGGAGGTCTGTCATGTTTTGTCATTTATTATCTTGTCTTGTCCCTGTGCTTCCCATTCTATTCGTTTCCCTCTGCTGGTCTTATTAGGTTCTTTCCCTCTTTCTATCCCTCTCTCTCCCCCTCCCTCTCTCACTCTCTCGCTCTCTCTTCTCTCTATCGTTCCGTTCCTGCTCCCAGCTGTTCCTATTCCCCTAATCAATCATTTAGTCTTCCCACACCTGTTCCCGATCCTTTCCCCTGATTAGAGTCCCTATTTCTTCCTTTGTGTTCCGTTCCTGTCCTGTCGGTTCCTTGTCTAGAATTCACCGTGCTGTGTTTGTGTATCGCCCTGTTGTGTCGTGTTTTCCTCAGATGCTGCGTGGTGAGCAGGTGTCTGAGTCTGTCTGGTTCAAGTGCCTTCCCGAGGCAACCTGCTGTTCACCTGCTGTTCAAGATCGAGTCTCCAGTTTGTCCTCGTCATTTCGAGTGAAAGTTGTGTTTTTTGTTTGTATTTACTTTACTGGATTAAAGACTCTGTTTTCGCCAAGTCGCTTTTGGGTCCTCTTTCACCTGCATGACAGAAGGAACCGACCAAGGAATGGACCCAGCGACTTCAGACGCTCGTTACACTGCCGTCGAGATCCAAGGAGCCATGCTCGGCAGACACGAGCAGGAATTGTCTGCTGCTCGCCATGCCGTGGAGAACCTGGCCGCTCAGGTTTCCGACCTCTCTGGACAGTTCCAGAGTCTACGTCTCGTGCCACCTGTTACTTCCTGGCCTGCCGAGCCTCCAGAACCTAGGGTTAATAACCCACCTTGCTACTCCGGGCAGCCCACTGAGTGCCGCTCCTTTCTCACGCAGTGTGAGATTGTGTTCTCTCTCCAACCCAACACATACTCTAGAGAGAGAGCTCGGGTTGCTTACGTCATTTCACTCCTTACTGGCCGGGCTCGAGAATGGGGCACAGCTATCTGGGAGGCAAGGGCTGATTGCTCTAACAAGTTCCAGAACTTTAAAGAGGAGATGATTCGGGTTTTTGACCGTTCAGTTTTTGGTAGGGAGGCTTCTAGGGCCCTGGCTTCCTTATGCCAAGGTGAACGGTCCATAACGGATTATTCTATTGAGTTTCGCACTCTTGCTGCCTCTAGTGAGTGGAACGAGCCGGCGCTGCTCGCTCGTTTTCTGGAGGGACTCCACGCAGTGGTTAAGGATGAGATTCTCTCCCGGGAGGTTCCTTCAGATGTGGACTCTTTGATTGCTCTCGCCATCCGCATAGAACGACGGGTAGATCTTCGTCACCGGGCTCGTGGAAGAGAGCTCGCATCAACGGTGTTTCCCTGCTCCGCATCGCAACCATCTCCCTCCTCTGGCTCAGAGTCTGAGCCCATGCAGCTGGGAGGGATTCGCATCTCGACTAAGGAGAGGGAACGGAGGATCACCAACCGCCTGTGCCTCTATTGCGGAGTTGCTGGACATTTTGTTAATTCATGTCCAGTAAAAGCCAGAGCTCATCTGTAAGCGGAGGGCTACAGGTGAGCGCAACTACTCAAGTCTCTCCATCAAGATCCTGTACTACTTTGTCGGTCCATCTACGCTGGACCGGTTCGGGTGCTACATGTAGTGCCTTGATAGACTCTGGGGCTGAGGGTTGTTTCATGGACGAAGCATGGGTTCGGAAACATGACATTCCTTTCAGAGAGTTAGAGAAGCCTACGCCCATGTTCGCCTTAGATGGTAGTCATCTTCCCAGTATCAGATTTGAGACACTACCTTTAACCCTCACAGTATCTGGTAACCACAGTGAGACTATTTCTTTTTTGATTTTTCGTTCACCGTTTACACCTGTTGTTTTGGGTCATCCCTGGCTAGTATGTCATAATCCTTCTATTAATTGGTCTAGTAATTCTATCCTATCCTGGAACGTTTCTTGTCATGTGAAGTGTTTAATGTCTGCCATCCCTCCCGTTTCTTCTGTCCCTACTTCTCAGGAGGAACCTGGCGATTTGACAGGAGTGCCGGAGGAATATCATGATCTGCGCACGGTCTTCAGTCGGTCCCGAGCCAACTCCCTTCCTCCTCACCGGTCGTATGATTGTAGTATTGATCTCCTTCCGGGGACCACTCCTCCTCGGGGTAGACTATACTCTCTGTCGGCTCCCGAACGTAAGGCTCTCGAGGATTATTTGTCTGTGTCTCTTGACGCCGGTACCATAGTGCCTTCTTCCTCTCCGGCCGGGGCGGGGTTCTTTTGTTAAGAAGAAGGACGGTACTCTGCGCCCCTGCGTGGATTATCGAGGGCTGAATGACATAACGGTTAAGAATCGTTATCCGCTTCCCCTTATGTCATCAGCCTTCGAGATTCTGCAGGGAGCCAGGTGCTTTACTAAGTTGGACCTTCGTAACGCTTACCATCTCGTGCGCATCAGAGAGGGGGACGAGTGGAAAACGGCGTTTAACACTCCGTTAGGGCATTTTGAGTACCGGTTCTGCCGTTTGGTCTCGCCAATGCTTCAGCTGTTTTTCAGGCATTAGTTAATGATGTTCTGAGAGACATGCTGAACATCTTTGTTTTTGTCTATCTTGACGATATCCTGATTTTTTCTCCGTCACTCGAGATTCATGTTCAGCACGTTCGACGTGTTCTACAGCGCCTTTTAGAGAATTGTCTCTACGTAAAGTCTGAGAAGTGCTCTTTTCATGTCTCCTCCGTTACTTTTCTCGGTTCCGTTATTTCCGCTGAAGGCATTCAGATGGATTCCGCTAAGGTCCAAGCTGTCAGTGATTGGCCCGTTCCAAGGTCACGTGTCGAGTTGCAGCGCTTTTTAGGTTTCGCTAATTTCTATCGGCGTTTCATTCGTAATTTCGGTCAAGTTGCTGCCCCTCTCACAGCTCTTACTTCTGTCAAGACGTGTTTTAAGTGGTCCGGTTCCGCCCAGGAGCTTTTGATCTTCTAAAAGAACGTTTTACGTCCGCTCCTATCCTCGTTACTCCTGACGTCACTAGACAATTCATTGTCGAGGTTGACGCTTCAGAGGTAGGCGTGGGAGCCATTCTATCCCAGCGCTTCCAGTCTGACGATAAGGTTCATCCTTGCGCTTATTTTTCTCATCGCCTGTCGCCATCTGAGCGCAACTATGATGTGGGTAACCGTGAACTGCTCGCCATCCGCTTAGCCCTAGGCGAATGGCGACAGTGGTTGGAGGGGGCGACCGTTCCTTTTGTCGTTTGGACAGACCATAAGAACCTTGAGTACATCCGTTCTGCCAAACGACTTAATGCCCGTCAAGCTCGTTGGGCGTTGTTTTTCGCTCGTTTCGAGTTTGTGATTTCTTACCGTCCGGGTAGCAAGAACACCAAGCCTGATGCCTTATCCCGTCTGTTTAGTTCTTCTGTGGCTTCTACTGATCCCGAGGGGATTCTTCCTTATGGGCGTGTTGTCGGGTTAACAGTCTGGGGAATTGAAAGACAGGTTAAGCAAGCACTCACGCACACTGCGTCGCCGCGCGCTTGTCCTAGTAACCTCCTTTTCGTTCCTGTTTCCACTCGTCTGGCTGTTCTTCAGTGGGCTCACTCTGCCAAGTTAGCTGGTCATCCCGGTGTTCGAGGCACTCTTGCGTCTATTCGCCAGCGCTTTTGGTGGCCGACTCAGGAGCGTGACACGCGCCGTTTCGTGGCTGCTTGTTCGGACTGCGCGCAGACTAAGTCGGGTAACTCTCCTCCTGCCGGTCGTCTCAGACCGCTCCCCATTCCTTCTCGACCATGGTCTCACATCGCCCTAGACTTCATTACCGGTCTGCCTTTGTCTGCGGGGAAGACTGTGATTCTTACGGTTGTCGATAGGTTCTCTAAGGCGGCACATTTCATTCCCTCGCTAAACTTCCTTCCGCTAAGGAGACGGCACAAATCATTATCGAGAATGTATTCAGAATTCATGGCCTCCCGTTAGACGCCGTTTCAGACAGAGGTCCGCAATTCACGTCACAGTTTTGGAGGGAGTTCTGTCGTTTGATTGGTGCGTCCGTCAGTCTCTCTTCCGGGTTTCATCCCCAGTCTAACGGTCAAGCAGAGAGGGCCAATCAGACGATTGGTCGCATACTACGCAGCCTTTCTTTCAGAAACCCTGCGTCTTGGGCAGAACAGCTCCCCTGGGCAGAATACGCTCACAATTCGCTTCCTTCGTCTGCTACCGGGTTATCTCCGTTTCAGAGTAGTCTGGGTTACCAGCCTCCTCTGTTCTCATCCCAGCTTGCCGAGTCCAGCGTTCCCTCCGCTCAAGCGTTTGTCCAACGTTGTGAGCGCACCTGGAGGAGGGTGAGGTCTGCACTTTGCCGTTACAGGGCACAGACTGTGAGAGCCGCCAATAAACGCAGGATTAAGAGTCCAAGGTATTGTTGCGGCCAGAGAGTGTGGCTTTCCACTCGCAACCTTCCTCTTACGACAGCTTCTCGTAAGTTGACTCCGCGGTTCATTGGTCCGTTCCGTGTCTCCCAGGTCGTCAATCCTGTCGCTGTGCGACTGCTTCTTCCGCGACATCTTCGTCGCGTCCATCCTGTCTTCCATGTCTCCTGTGTTAAGCCCTTTCTTCGCACCCCCTATTCGTCTTCCCTCCCCCCTCCCGTCCTTGTCGAGAGCGCACCTATTTACAAGGTACATAAGATCATGGACATGCGTTCGGGGACGGGGTCACCAATACTTAGTGGATTGGGAGGGTTACGGTCCTGAGGAGAGGAGTTGGGTTCCGTCTCGGGACGTGCTGGACCGTTCACTCATTGATGATTTCCTCCGTTGCCGCCAGGATTCCTCCTCGAGTGCGCCAGGAGGCGCTCGGTGAGTGGGGGGTACTGTCATGTTTTGTCATTTATTATCTTGTCTTGTCCCTGTGCTTCCCATTCTATTCGTTTCCCTCTGCTGGTCTTATTAGGTTCTTTCCCTCTTTCTATCCCTCTCTCTCCCCCTCCCTCTCTCACTCTCTCGCTCTCTCTTCTCTCTATCGTTCCGTTCCTGCTCCCAGCTGTTCCTATTCCCCTAATCATCATTTAGTCTTCCCACACCTGTTCCCGATCCTTTCCCCTGATTAGAGTCCCTATTTCTTCCTTTGTGTTCCGTTCCTGTCCTGTCGGTTCCTTGTCTAGAATTCACCGTGCTGTGTTTGTGTATCGCCCTGTCGTGTCGTGTTTTCCTCAGATGCTGCGTGGTGAGCAGGTGTCTGAGTCTGTCTGGTTCAAGTGCCTTCCCGAGGCAACCTGCTGTTCACCTGCTGTTCAAGATCGAGTCTCCAGTTTGTCCTCGTCATTTCGAGTGAAAGTTGTGTTTTTTGTTTGTATTTACTTTACTGGATTAAAGACTCTGTTTTCGCCAAGTCGCTTTTGGGTCCTCTTTCACCTGCATGACAGGTCTATCATTTTTTCCTGAGGTCTTGGCTGATTTCTTTAGATTTTCCCATGATGTCAAGCAAAGAGTTTGAAGGTAGGCCTTGAAATACATCCACAGGTACACCTCCAATTGACTCAAATCAGAATCTTCTAAAGCCTTATTTACAACTTACAACAATATATCAACACATGCTTCACTGTTTCATCAACCATACATTCACATGCTTGCCAACCAGATATAATGATGAGTTCAATGTACAATGTCCTAGGCACAACCAAGCAAAACACCACCTCTTTCTTCCTAATCTGACCTTTGAATCTTGGTCCACCGACCTTTCTTTGGAGGACATATGAATGCCGGCCATTATCAAAATGGCTGTAATCTTACATTTGTCTTCACCTACCTCTCCTGGTCTTTCTGTCTGAACTAACGTGACTGTGTATAAAGGGTTAGAAAATATGGTTTTGTGAAATACTATCTGTTTGGGGTCCTCGCGGTCAATTTGCTGTGTACAATTTATTTATAATTATAAAATGGTTGTTTGGATCCTGGATGCTGATTGGACGAGCAGTGTTCCTGTATTGGCTGTCACAGGCACACTTATGCCTGCTAACAGTTCCATCTGAATTATCACTGAGCCTTCATAAGAAACTGCAATGCGAACTTGGTTGAGACCAACCACCATCCGGCACTGGCACTTTGCTCTGGTTAGAACTGACATGTCGGGCATGTTTAAGATCAGCCACCAGCTACATGTCCTTTAGCATTTTCTAGAAATATCAAAGGGCCACTTGAACCCAATAAACTGAACATATTTATGTAAAGTGCCTTCAGAAAGTAGTCACACCCCTTTACTTTTTCCACATTTGGTTGTGTTGCAGCCTGAATAAAAATGGTATTAAATTGAGCTTTTGTGTCACTGATCTATTCAAAATGCAAAGCTGAAATGTCTTGAGTCAATAAGTATTCAGCCCCTTTGTTATGGCAAGCCTTAGGGATAGGAGTACCGTCAACGGGACAGTTGTAAATCATGCAGCGTTTTGTGACACGATCGCAGATTTTAGAGAAACAACAAATGTCGGTACATATAAGGGTCTTATATTGTCTGAAAGCTTAAATTATTGTTAATATAATTGCACTGTCCAATTTACAGTAGCTATTACTGCAAAAAAAATGTAATGCTATTGTTTGAGAGCTCCTAACAACAAAACACATTTTTCAACGCGATAGGTTTGATAAATTCACCTCTGAAGGTGAAATGTGTACTTACATTTTGAAATCTTGCTCTGATTTATCATCCAAATGATCCCAGAGATAACATGAAGTGTCGTTTTGTTAGATAAAATACCTATTCATATGCTAAAAAGGTCCATATAGCACACACGATCGATTTTGTATTTCCACTCCACTTCAAAAGAAAGGAATCTGTGAAAATCTCACCCTAAAAGCTGTTTCAATGAGGCAAATCACATTCAAATCTATTCCTCCGAGATCCTAGAAGGTAACAAAATTTCACTATTTCATTAGGGGTGTAGTATATCCTATAGGACACCATATTTGGTCAGAGAGCGATGCCTTCATGGCACGCCGATGACGCAGGCAGCCATCTCTTGGAAGACTGTATCTTTGTCAAATAAGCACCAAGCTAGCTAGATAGCCAATGAGCTGGGCTTGACGGGAGTATCCGGAAACCATGTTTTTGTTGTAAAATGTCGCTACTAACCTAACATACGACAGCATGCCTTTTCATTTTGGACACATCGTATAAGAATATTCAGAGTTATGAAAACTGGTTGTTTTGCAAATGTTGAACTAATAACATCGCTACTAATACTTGGAAAGCTAAATCAAAGTCCAAGTATACAGATTTGACGATATTCTTGCAGAAAAATGGAATATGAATGGGATTGTCTCCTTCACGATATGCCCAAATGTACCTGGGGGCTTCACACTAAAAGTTGTCCATCTGAAACTTTTCACATACAAATACACTTGCCTTCTTGTGGACACTATCGAATTACAAACAGAATGATGGTTACAACTATGACCTTTGTCTTGCATATCAAAGATGGTGGTAGTAAAAGGCTGGTTGGTTTTTCCTTTGTATTTTCTTCTACCAGATCTATATTCTCCTACATTCAATTCACATTTCCACAAACTTCAAAGTGTTTAACATCATTTTTGAATAACTACCCCATCTCTGTACCCCACATACAATTATTGTAAGGTTTTGTATTTATTTTCTTAGTCAACCTTGTATTCTGTTTCGTTGTGTTCTTGAACGTAGCCCTGTTTTCTTCTTTTTTTGGTCATTGTTAGTTACTCACCTGGTGTCATCAGCTCCTTATTTAGTTCAGTTCATTCTGTTTGTGCCTTTGTGAGGTATTGTTCATTTTGACTCCACTAAGCCTTTTCCTAGCTCGTTTGTGAGAACCAGTTATTGTCACGAGTCCGACCGAGGGTGGTTTCCCTTCCCGGTCGGGTGGCGCTCGGTGGTCGTCGTCACCGGCCTATTAGCTGCCACTGATTAGTTTGTCTTTATTAGACAGCCGGCCCGCCTGGTTGTTGTGCTGGATTATTCATTGTAACCTTCGGTTCTGTAGTAGAGGAACGTGTTAGTTCCTGGTCGTGCATTTTTCAGTAGTCATTTTTCATTCCCTGTGTTTTGGGGCCGTTATTATTGTGAGCACCCTGTGGTGTGTTGGTGCAATTAAAGAGCACAGCATTGTACTCTCTGTCTCCTGCGTTTGGCTCCACACCCACGACACCTGGTGTATTACAGTTATAGCCTTCAGGTCTAGTTTTGATTCGCCTGCCTGTTTGCCTACCTGTGTATGACCACTGCCTGTGACCACAATCCCTAACTTCTGAAAACGCAAAATAAACACCGCTTGCGTGTGACTCTACACCTTTCATTACAATTATCTGCAAGGTCCCTCAATTGAGTAGTGCATTTCAAGCACAGATTCAACCTCAAAGACCGTGGAGATATTTCAATGCCTTTCAACGATAGGCATCGATTGGTAGATGTGTAAAAAAAAAAGCAGATGTTGAATATCCCTTTGAGCATGGTGAAGTTATTAATTATGCTTTGGATGGTGTATCAATACACCCAGCGTGAAAAGAAGGAAGCATGTACAGAATAAAAATATTCAAAAACACGCATCCGGTTTGCAACAAGGCACTTAAGTAATACTGCAAAAAATGTGACAAAGAAATACACTTTTGGTCATGAATACAAAGGTTTATTTTTGGGGCAAACACAACACATCAATGAGGACCATTCATGCAGTTTTCTGGGTGGGGGGGGGGGATAAAAATAAACGGAATACAGCTATAAGCACAGGCAAAATCCTAGAGGAAAACCTGGTTCCTCTTTTCAGCAGGACAATAACCTAAAACACAAGGCCAAATCTACACTGGAGTTGCTTACCAAGATGACATTGAATGTTCCTGAGAGGCCTAGTCATAGTTTTGACTTATATCAGCAAGGAAATCTATGGCAAGACTTAAATGTCTGTCTAGCACTGATCAACAATCAACTTGACAGAGCTTGAAGAATCTTTAAAACAATAGGCAAATATTGTACAATCCAACTGTGCAAAGCTCATAGAGTTACCCAAAATGACCCACAGCTGTAATCACTGCTGAAGGTGCTTCTACAAAGTATTGGCTCAGGGTTGTGAATACTTATGTAACAGAAGTTTCTGTACTTCATTTTAAATGCAAAACATGTTTTCACTTTGTCATGATGGGGTATTATGTGTAGATGGGTGGAAAAATCTATTTAATCCATTTTGAATTCAGGCTGTAACACAAAATGTGGTCAATGGGTATGAATACTTTCTGAAGGCACTGAATATTGTTGTTGGTCGCTGAAAGAAATCACTCACTCCCTTGCGACTTGTGAATTGACAATGAAGCTACACCAAGCATTTCATCCTCAGATTTTTCAGGCAGAATTTGTTTCATAGTAGGAATTTCTTTGACATATTTCTATTGTTAACCACACATTTTCCTGGCCCTCGTTGGGTTCAGGGAAACCTGGGGGACACAGTGGCTAGGGGACACAGCAAGCTGTCATGGTCAAAACATAGACTAAAATGGTTGCTAAAATGGTAAGAGGTCTGTCCATGATTGGCCAACGGAAATGTCAAGAAGGCAGAGCAATGTGTGGTTATGTGCGGCAAAGAGGGACATAGGTCATTTTGCATTTGGTCAAGAACAAAGCAAGTGTCAGTATGCATACATGCTTGTCAATCTCTCCTGGCTCAAAGTTTAGGAGAAATTGACTGCAACACTATTGGTCTTTGAGTGAGGTATTGATGTGTTGAAGGTACCTTACTGTACACAGTTCGACTACTCATTGGTTCAACAAAAGAATGCAATCAAAGGTCTCTTCACTGTCACCAGGTCCAGAATAGAGGCTGGGAAATGCACATTATTAAATAGAGACATGACTATATGTAACCTTCTACCACTAGCAATAAAACCAGGTTCAAGAAACACATAAAATAACCCCTTACTGCACAAAGGGGACAATGAAGAGACACAGCCATTTTATATATCTTGTAATGTAATTTGCACTGTATTATGCACAGTGCATTCGGAAAGTATTCAGACCCCTTGACTTTTTCTATATTTTGTTACGTTATTACAGCCTTATTCTAAAATGTATTCAAACAAAAATAGGTTTATAGAGATTTTTGCAAATGCATTGACAGCAGAAAACTTCAAAATCACATTTACATAAGTATTCAAACCCTTAACAGTCTGATGGCCTTGATATATAAGCTATTTTTCAGTCTCTCTGTCCCAGCGTTGATGCACCTGTACTGACCTCTCTTTCTGGATGGTAGCGGGGTGAACAGTCAGTGGCTCGGGTGGTTGTTGTCCTTGATGATCTTTTTGGTCTTCCTGTTACATTGGGTGCTGTTGGTGTCCTGGAGAGCAGGCAGTTTGCCCCCGGTGATGCATTGTGCAGACCGCACCACTCTCTGGAGAGCCTTGTGGTTGTGGGTGATGCAGTTGCCGCACCAGGCGGTGATACAGCCCAACAGGATGCTCTCAATTGTGCATCTGTAAAAGTTTGTGAGGGTTTTAGGTGACAAGACAACTTTCTTCAGTCTCCTGAGGTTGAAGAGGCATTGTTGCACTTTCTTCACCACACTGTCTGTGTGGGTGGCGACAGAGATGGCGCTGACAAAGATGGTTGCCTACCTTCTAGTCCTTAGAAAACTATGCAGTATTTCGTTTTTTATGTATTATTTCTTACATTGTTAGCCCAGAAAATCTTAAGTGTTATTACATACAGCCGGGAAGAACTATTGGATATCAGAGCAACGTCAACATACCAACATTACAACCAGGAATACAGCTTTCCCGAAGCGATCCTTTGTTCTCACCACCACCCAGGACATGGATCTGATTCCAGAGGCCGCCCCAAAACAACCATTGCCGCAGAAGAGGTAGACGGAGTGGCCTCCTGGTCAGACTTCGAAGGAGTGCACACTACCCTCCGCTTCCGAGTATATTACAAGCCAATGTCCAGACTCTAGATAGCGAGGTAGATGAAATTAGTGCATGGGTTGCTTTCCAGAGAGACATCCGGGATTGTAACATTCTCTGTTTCACGGAAACATGGCTCTCTCGGGATATGTTGTCGGAGTCGGTACAACCACAAATGCCGACCATATTATCTCCCAAGAGAATTCTCGTCGGTCATTATCACAGCCATGTATATCCCTCCTCAAGCCGATATCACAACAGCCCTCAAGGAACTTCACTGTGCAAACTGGAAACCATATATTCTGAGGCAGCATTTATTGTAGCTGGGGATTTTAACAAAACTAATTTGAGAACAAGGCTACCTAAATTCTATCAGCATATTGATTGTAGCACTTGTGCGAGCAATACACTGGATCACTGTAGCTTTAACTGCCACGATGCATACAAGGCCCTCCCCCGCCCTCCCTTCGGCAAATCCAACCACGTCTCCATTTTGCTCCTACTGTCCTATAGGTAGAAACTCAAGATTGTTTTGATCATGCAGACTGGGAAATGCTCCGGGCAGCCTTAGAGAATAACATTGATTTATATGCTGATTCGGTGAGTGAGAAACCAGAAACCGTGGATAGATGGCAGCATTCTCACAAAACTGAAAGCACGAACCACTGCATTTAACCATGGAAAGATGACTGGGAATTTGGCTAAATATAAACAGAGTAGTTATTCCCTCCGCAAGGCAATCGAACAAGCAAAATGTCGGTATAGGGACAAAGTGGAGTCGCAATTCATCGGCTCAGACACAAGATATATGTGGCAGGGTCTATAGGCAATTACAGACTACAAAAAGAAAACGTCACGGACACCGACGTCTTTCTTTCAGACAAACTAAACACCTTCTTTGTCTGCTTTGAGGATAATACAGTGCCACCGACGCAGTCCGCTACCAAGGACTGCTGGCCCCCTCTCTCCTTCTCCATGGCCGACATGAGTAAGAACTTTAAATGTGTTAACCCTCTGCTGGCCCAGACGGCATCCCTAGCAGCGTCCTCAGAGCATGCGCAGACTAGCTGGCTGGTGTGTTTACGGACATATTCAATCTCTCATTATCCCAGTCTTCTGTCGCCATGTTTCAAGATGGCCACCATTGTTCCTGTACCCAAGAAGGCAAAGATAACTGAACTAAATTACTATCGCCCCGTAGCACGCACTTCTGTCATCATGTTTTGAGAGACTAATCAAGGATCATATCACCTCCACCTTACCTGCCACCCTAGACCCACTTCAATTTGCATACCGCCCCAATAGGTCCACAGACAATGTAATTGCCATCACACTGCACATCCCACTTGGACACACTGCCCTATCCCATCTGGACAAGAGGAATACCTATGTAAGAATGCTGTTCATCGACTACAGCTCAGCATTCAACACCATAGTACCCTCCAAGTTCATCATTAAGCTTGAGGCCCTGGGTCTAAACGCCGCCCTGTGCAATTGGGTCCTGGACTTTCTGACGTGCCACCCCAGGTGGTGGAGGTAGGAAACAACATTTCCTCTTTGCCTATCCCTAACACCGGGGCCCCACAAAGGTGCATGCTCAGCCCCCTCCTGTAATCCCTGTTCACCGATGACTGAGTGGCCATACATGCCTCCAACTCAATCATCAAGTTTGCAGACGACTTAACAGTAGTGGGCTTGATTACCAACAATGACGAGACAGCCTACAGTGAGGAGGTGAGGGCACTTTGAGTGTGGTGTCAGAAAAACAACCTCTCACTCAACGTCAACAAAACAAAGGAGATGATCGTGGACTTCAAGAAACAGCATAGGGAGAACTCCCCTATCCACATCAACGGGACAGCAGCAGAGAAGGTGGAAAGTTTTAAGTTCCTTGCCGTACACATCACAGACAAAAGCTGTCAACTTCCTTGTCCATTTCCCATCTGAGTAGGCTTAAGTATTAGGCTCGGTCAAATGTAGGGTTAATGAACAGTTTTGCGGACACAGATTACACCTAGTCCTGGAGTAGATTTTTTTATTGATCTTGCTTTTTAGACCAGGACTATGCTTAATCTGTGTTCACTCATTTAAATGTTTAAATGAGTGTAATGGGATGATGTCTTACATGAAAAAAACATTGTTACATTACCAAGTATATTAATGGGGTTAACCTACTCTAAGAGTATGAATCAAACTGTTTCAGAGAAGGCTTGACTCCTAATGTGAGTATATCTGTTGTTGAAGTAAAGTAGATCAAAAAGCGACAGTACTCTTGCAGTAGTCAGGCTGCTTGTGCTGAAAAGCCTTGTTAGTGCATAGATAAAATTCGCTTTTGAATTTCCTGTCTTTTCTGGCTTCAGACAAAAGCTAATATTTCACTTAAAACATCATTTTTTTGTATTAATAAAACCCAAGTTATAAAGGAGGACTAGTTCATGATAAAGCCTATAGGGATGAGTACATGAATGAGGAATGAGCCAGCATGAGAACATACAATACTCATCTACAAGTTCATGCTAGGTAAAGCTCCGCCTTATCTCAGTTCACTGGTCACGATGGCAACACCCATCCGTAGCACGCGCTCCAGCAGATGTATCTCACTGATCATCCCTAAAGCCAACACCTCATTTGGCCGCCTTTCGTTCCAGTACTCTGCTGCATGTGACTGGAATGAATTGCAAAAATCGCTGAAGTTGGAGACTTTTATCTCCCTCACCAACTTCAAACATCTGCTATCTGAGCAGCTAACCGATCGCTGCAGCTATTGGTAAATAGCCCACCCATTTTAACCTACCTCATCCCCACACTGTTTTTATTTATTTACTTTTCTGCTCTTTTGCACACCAATATCTCTACCTGTACATGACCATCTGATCATTTATCACTCCAGTGTTAATCTGCAAAATTGTAATTATTCGCCTACCTCCTCATGCCTTTTGCACACAATGTATATAGACTCCCCCTTTTTTCTACTGTGTTATTGACTTGTTAATTGTTTACTCCATGTGTAACTCTGTGTTGTCTGTTCACACTGCTATGCTTTATCTTGGCCAGGTCGCAGTTGCAAATGAGAACTTGTTCTCAACTAGCCTACCTGGTTAAATTAAGGTGAAATAAAAAATAAAATAAAACAATGAGGGGTATGAGTGTGTTCAAGGGTATGGGCAGAGAGCATGGATAAGTGTCAGGAGGAATATATGACTGAATGCCCAGTCTGCTGAAAAAGAGACAAGCCAGACAGGTGTAGGAGATGCATCTGACAGCAAAGCAGAAAGAGACCAAATCAGTTATTGCTATGTGGGGGGGGGGGGGGGGGGAACAAAAACAATGTTTACGACTGGGTATGGTCTCAAGGTTAGAGAGCACAGAAAAAAGGGAGGCTGATCAGGTGCATGTGGGTTCCAACTTTTTAAGAGCGATACGGAAAATCAGAAGAAACGGGAGTTAAAGGAAGACTACCATTAAGGCAAACACACTGCGGTCTGGAAAGGAATGTTATGTTTCCGAACCCATGGGAAACAACCCTCAGGGAGTAAAACATCTGCACACACAAGCTCTCATAGAACATCCTGTGCAAATGGACTCCACACATACCTTTTTATATAGTCAGTCTCAAGTACAACATGCTTTTAGAAAAATATACAGGGCGATATTCACCTTGTTAAGATTGCCAGCGGGTGGGCAGCAGGGGAACCAAATAAATAAGCCGGGTAAAATTGAGCTTTAATGTCCTACAAGGGTGCGAGCAAAGGAACATGTGGTGCAAATCCCAACGCATTCCAATCAGATGTCCGTGGCATTCAGTTACTGAAGCGCAGAGCCATGTGCCTCATTTCCTGAATGTTTAATGAGAGAAAGATGACGGCCAGGGCTGGCCCCACACAGAGATAATCTCCCATTATCTGTTTCCGGGGAAGTTTATCGAACCATGAGAAATGCCCAGGTGAAAGCAAAGTGTCTCCCAATCTTAATTTATTTTGGAAATGAAAATGCATTTCCGTAGCCCCACTGCTGTCCAAACAAGTGGTAAGGTGTGCCTTGTCTATGGCATGGGCCATCCGTGTTGACAGGAAGGTGAGGTGAAGATGAGGTGGAGGTGAAGAGTGGTTGCCCTAGCGATTATTGGAGGGAATTTCTCACCCATAAAACTGGCCCTGGATCAGTGTTAGAAAAAATATGGAGTGCTTTGCACACAGTCAGGGTCTCTGCAGCATTCATATTCCATAACAATACTGCCATTTATGTGTCTCTTCTCTACCAGGAGTCCAGGCCTCTCACACCAAAGACTAAATGTTAATGTGCAGTGGCGAACATAGGGCCATAGATCACAGTTACAACTCTGGGCCAACTTCCAAGCCCATAGCCCAGGATTGAGATTG